>NW_025975622.1:0-7840 GCF_021869965.1 Rhincodon typus
GCCTGTTGTGTTCATCCAGCTCTACACCTTGTTATCTCAGATTCTCCAGTATCTGCAGTTCCTACTATCACTGAAGCCATTGCTAGATGTGTTTTTTCAATCCTCTATAATGAGAAAGAAAGAAAACATTAGTTAATTTCATCAGCTATTTCCTTACTGTCTACTACTAACTCCTCATTCTCATTCTAAAGCGGATCATTCACTTTATTTTGTTTCTTTTTAGTGTCTTGTTCTTCAGTTTTACTTGTCAAGCGAGTTTCTTCTCATACTCTAATTTCTTCCTCATGATTAAACTTTTGGTGAATGTCTCCCAATCTAATTATTCTGGCCAGTCATTTGGCCTGGCAATTATCTTTGCCCAGTTATATGATTTTTACTGAAGTTTGATATTTCCCTTACCTTCTTTAGTTAACACTTGTGGGTCTTCCTTTTAAAATTCCACTTCCTAACAATCTTCTGAAAAAAGTCCCATCATTTCTGGAAGGCACGGTAGCTCAGTGGTTAACACTGCTGCCTCACAGCTCTAGGGACAAGTTCAATTCCACCCTTGGGCTACTGTGTGAAGTTTGCACATTCTCTCCATTGTGGGTTTCCACTGGGTGCTCTGGTTTCTTGCCACAGTCCAAAGATGTACAGGTTAGGTGGACTTGCCATGCTGAATTGACTAGAGCTGTGCAGACTAAGTATATTAGCCATGGTAAATGTGGAGTTATAGGATTGGGTGGGGTGCTCTTTGGAGGGTCAGTGCAAACTTGATGGGCTGAATGGACTCTTTCTGTACTGTAAGGATTCTGTTTTAAAAGGGAGCCTGCTTGCTCATAATCAATGTCCTCTAATTTTAGTCATAGATTCATACAGCATGGAAACAGACCCTTTGGTCCAAACAGTCCATGCCAACGATAATCCAAACTATACTAGTCCCAGAGATAGAGGAACTGCAGATGCTGGAGAATCCGAGACAACAAGGTGCAGAGCTGGATGAACACAGCAGGCCAAGCAGCATCATAGGAGCAGAAAGGCTGCTATACTATACTATACTAGTCCCACCTACCTGCTCTTGGTCCATATCGTTCCAAATATTTTTTATTCATATACTTATCCCAATGTCTTTTAAACATTGTTAGAAGACACATGACACCGGGTTATAGTCTAACAGGTTTATTTGAAATCACAAGCTTTCAGAGCACAGCCCCTTCGTCCCGTGCAGTGAGACTGAACAGCACTGAGTTTATAGGCAGGGAGATCAAGTGCTGAGAGATCAGAAGATTAGACAACTGGTGTGAGTGGAGTGTTGAATAATAAGTCTCTGCAGGTGACCAAAAGTATTAGACAGTGGGTAAAGTGTCAACAGCTGAATAACCAGCAAAAGGATGACCTATAATCCAATTGAGTGAGGCAGAGGGATAATTACAAAAAATTAAAAATAATGTAGTGGAATAACATGATAGGTATAAGAAGCGAATGCCGAGGGTCTAACCAAAGTAACAAGTAATTGAAAACTATAAAAAATTAATTATGGTAGAGAGATCATAACAATTTATCTAAGTGATGGTGTCAAAACA
This sequence comes from Rhincodon typus, assembly GCF_021869965.1. Lineage (NCBI taxonomy): Eukaryota > Metazoa > Chordata > Chondrichthyes > Orectolobiformes > Rhincodontidae > Rhincodon > Rhincodon typus. Next base: position 1,563 of record NW_025975622.1, read on the forward strand.
GGCCATTAAGGAAGGTTTTACAAATACAGAACGGTGGTGGGGTCACATGTAGCGTGACATGAACCTAAGATCACAGTTGAGGCTGTTTTCATGGGTATGGAGCTTCGCTAATAGTTTCTGCTTGGTGAATCCATGTTTTTGGAGGACACTTACTCGAAAATCAGAGGCTGAAAGCCCTTAAATGTTGAAGTGTTCCCTGACAGGGAGGGAAAGTTCCTATCTTAAGCATTGTAACTGTACCCACATCCATCACTTCCACAGCAGATCATTCCACATATGGATCACTCTCTGTATAAACAAGTTGCCCATCATGTTTTTTAAATCTTTCTCCTCTGACCTTTAAAAATGATCCCTGGTCTTGAAATCTCCCATCCTAGGGAAAAGACACCTGCCATTCATCTCATCTGAATTCCCCATGATTTTATAAACATCTATAAGGTCACCCCTCAACCTCCTATGCTCCAGGAATCAACCTATCAAGTTCTCTCAAGGTCTTATAGGATCATCACTAATTATTCTAATCCTCAATAGATGGACGGTCAACTTGTTCAAACTTTCTTCATTAGATAAACCTTTCATCCCAGGAACAGTTCAAGTGAGCTTTCTTGAAACTGCTTCACAAGCAGCTATATCTTGTTGTAATTAAAACTTTATTCCAGATTTGGTCTCACTAACATCCTCTACAGCTGCAGAAAAGCAGCTCTATCTTTATATTCCATTCCCCTTACAATAAGATTCCAATTGTATTCTGAATTGAAGTACCCAGATGAAAACTATCTTTAAGTGATTGATGTACCAGGGCACTCAAATCTTTGTGTACCATCAAGCAGAGGGCACTCTCCATTTAAACGACGGTATCACTTCTTCTGTAATTCTGACAACAGTTAATTGATACTGTAATAAAATCACCTAGTTCTGTCACTTAAACTATATCCATCCCAGATTTAACTTGCTTCCTTATAAAACTGAACAGTAATTGTTGGAAGTCAGATTTTCCCTCTGCTGGTGTCAACCCCAATGGTGTATTTTCAAACAGTTGCTCTTATCTGTATTTGGACAGCTTTACATGGTTGTTTATTGCTGAAGAACACCTGAAATTAGGTTACATTCCTGATTTATTATAACTTTAACAACATAATTAAATCTGACAAAATATTATTAATATCACAACTTGCTTTACATGACCAAAGTTAACACAACAACAGATATGCAATCTGGTTCATTGCGGTCGAAAGGATATGTCTTGCTGTTAAAAGTGAACACAATTCCATCATCCCTACTCTTTCTAATCATAAATTTAATTGCACACCTCTCCAATTTTCACTGTTATGTAACAAACATAGGTGAAGTTTTGTATTCCTTAAAACCAATTCACTTTTCTGATGGTGTAAATTTGCTAGTTTTCCTTCTTGAATGGTCTTATTCATTCCTATCTTATTTATGACACTTTATCCTAACTGTGATTTTCATAATTTACCCTGTTTTTCTTTCTTTCCCCTCTCAAAGAATTCTTGTGCCGGGCACCGCCACATCAATTTTGCTATCTATTTCATCTGATTATTCTCATTTATTTGCTTGAAATTATTTATATCCGAGTTTTGACTGGAGTGAAGCATAATAGCTATCATCGTGAATCATTCAAAGAACTACAGAACCAGGTATGAAAGGCTATCGGCCAAGTGCTGGAAAATGGGATTAGAATAGTTAGGGAGGCAGGCTTGGGGACCGCTTTGCGGAAAATCTATGATCGGTTCACAACAAACAACTGCACCTCCCAGTCGCGAACCATTTCAACTCCCCCTCCCATTCCTTAGACGACATGTCCATCCTGGGCCTCCTGCAGTGCCACAATGATGCCACCTGAAGGTTGCAGGAACAGCAACTCATATTTCGCTTGGGAACCCCGCAGCCCACTGGTATCAATGTGGACTTCACAAGCTTCAAAATCTCCCCTCCCCCTACCGCATCCCAAAACCAGCCCAGCTTGTCCCCGCCTCCCTAACCTGTCTTTCCTCCCATCTAACCCCTCCTCCCACCTCAAGCCTCACCCCCATCTCCTACATACTAGCCTCATCCCACCCCCTTGACCTGTCCGTCCTCCCTGGACTGACCTATCCCCTCGCTAACTCCCCACCTACACTCACCTTTACTGACTCCACCTCCCGCCTCTTTGACCTGTCTGTCTCCTCTCCACCTATCTTCTCCTTTATTCATCTTCTATCCGCCTCCCCCTTTCTCCCTATTTATTTCAGAATCCCCTCCCCCTCCCCCATTTCTGAAGAAGGGTCTCTCTGATGCTGCTTGGCCTGCTGTGTTCATCAGCTCTACACCTTGTTATCTGAGAATAGTTAGGTGGCTGTTTTTGACTAGTGCAGACTTGATGGGCCAAAGAGTCTTTTTCTATGCTGTAGACTTCTATGACTCTATGACCATACTGAAGCTCCTCTAACAAGATCATATTGCACCTACTTTCCATGATTAGAAAAAAAATCAGTTTAGGAATTATTAGCTATCAATAACAAATTTTCATATAATTTTGCCAATAATTAAAACACCATTAAGACAAGATTCATAGAAAAGAGAATTGATAGAGAAACTCTCTTCGACTTCCAAATTGTTACATTGTGTATTTTATCAAAAATGTAAGCTGGGCTCAGGTCAAAGCTAGAACACTGTTGAAATCTGCAACTAATATGACTGTCTATTAACTTCAGAGGGGATTTGCAAAAATAAAATAGGCTTTGAATTATATATAGTGTACTAATATATATGGAATCTTTTCAACAAAGCGGTATGTTAACATAAGAATTAACAACAGTTAAAATATCACTCCTCTGAATGTCTACACATTAATGAGCCATTTGGGATATGTGGTACATACCTCAAGGAAGTGAATGAGACTATCTCAAACTAGGATCAAACTTCACAAGTCTCCTAAAATTATTTGAGGAAGTACTTAAATGAGTGGATGAGGCTTATTCTGTTGGTAAATTTCTTTGGATTTCCAGAAAGCTTTAGCTGTAGTTTCGCACAAAGATTTTTAAAGAATAGTTTTAAAAGGATTCGATGAGTAATTGCAAAGAATTCACTTGTAAGTAGAACTGGGCAAAATTCTAGACCTGGTTCTCTTCTCTCTATTCTATTCATTAATAATATAGAGAAGAGTATTTATCGTATTTGCTAGTGACTATGCCCACACAGAGGAATCTGAAACAGCTGAGTAAATAAGCAAAGACTTCTTTATATGCATAAGTAGAAGGCAATTTACCCCTTTGTTGACATTTAACTTTAAATTAAATAGGCAGGGATGTTTTTCCATTGGAGCATAGGAGGTTGAGTGGTGACGTTATTGAGTTCATAAAATCATGAGGGGTATAGATAAGGTGAATGACAAAGGTCTTTTCCCTAGGGTGGGGGAGTTTAAAACTAGGGGGCATATTTTTAAGGTGAGAGGAGAAAGATTTTAAAAAGACATGGGGGCAACTTCTTACACATAGAGTGCTTCGTGTGTGCCTTAGAAAGTAGTGGATGCAGGTACAGTTACAATGTTTGAAAGCCATTTGGATAAGTTCATGAATAAGAAAGATTTGGAGGGGTATGGGCCACACGCAGGCAGGTGGGACTAGTTTAGTGTGTGAACATGGTTAATGTGAACTGATTGGTCTGAAAAGTCTGTTTTCATACTGCATGACTCTATGGCTCTATAACTCAGAAATATTAGTGTAAGTGTTATGATCCTAGTTGATGTTATTATTGGACAAGTTAGATGCCAGATTGAAATCTGGCTTGATAGATCACATTTTCATCTTTGGTGGATTTTAACAATGTGATTGTTAATTGAAACAAAGCAGGCAATGCTTTCAAATTTAACAAAACAAAGTTTGTCAAGCAAAAGAAATGAAGATTACAATTGAAAAAAAAACAAGCTATTTGCATAGAGCACAACTTTAAAGATTTCTAAACACATGGTGAAATGCAATTCCATTAATCCCAAAATCCTGTTTTACAGTGCTCACACCTGAAAGAATTCCCTTCTTTTGAACTTATATAAGGCCTAATGTAACTGTGGCTTTAATACCCCACATAGAGAATCTAATAGCCTCCTCCTTTACTCCTCATATAATTGAGCTTTCTCAACTACATATAACTCTTTCAAAGTTTAAACCAAACACTTCCTGCCTGGGGCTTTTACATTAAACCCCTTACACAGGGAGAACCCCTTTCTTAAAGGCCCTAAGTTACTCCTTAATGACAGCAACAACTGATTTAATAAATTAAGATACAGCCAAGACTTCTGCAAACTGCCCCAAACTGAAACTTAAAAAGCTTTTCTTTTCCAAGCCTGAGTGCTTCTTCTAAGTAGACATAGAAATCCAGAATCTTCTATCTGAAAACGTAACTTTTGTTTTCTTTATTCGTTCATTTTTCCAATGTAAATGATGCAAAGTAGGTGATTAAAGAGATAGTGGAAGCACCAGTAGTAATCTTTCAAGAATCCTTAATCCTGGAAAAGGCCCACGGGATTGGAATGACCGTGACTGCGACTAGCAGCAGTGTTGAAAGCAGCTCAGATGAAGAAGAGTTCTTAGCTAACTCTCCATTTCATGTTCAACATTTCCCTTATCCCTCTTAATTAACAAGCTGCTGCTTATCTAAATGTCGACTTGATATGTTTCCTTCTCCCCCTCACCACAACCTTACCCATTTGCATTTCTTCTTTCATGTAATGAAGATCTGCAACCTCGTCAGGCAGTGGTGGAAGATAATGAACAGCAGGAATGTAATGGGAAATAAAAATTACTGTCACAACACCAACCCTCACCGCCCCCCACCCCCCACTCTCACAGCCATCAGCTCAGACACTGTCACACACTTTACTTTATAGGCAAGGTAATAACAGCTAGAGACAAAAAGAACAGTAGATGCTGCAATCCTCGGTAGACAAATAGGAGGCTGCAAGAACACAGAAAACCAGGCAGCATCTGAAGGAAAGGAGAAGTCAATGTTTGGGATATTATCCTTCTTCAGAGTGGAAGAAGAGTAATACCTGAAATGTTGACATCTCTTTTCCTCCAGATGCTGCCTGGTTTGCTGTGTTCTTCCAGCGCCCTTTTTGTCTATCAAGGTGATAACTGCATTTGGGGAAATAGGAAACACAAATGCTCTGCAACCAGGGGAAGGGAAAAGGGCAGCACACACAACAGATCAGTGATGGATAAAATCTCACATGATTTCTGCTTCTGAGGATTCAAATGAAAAATTTGATGGATGGCATGCTGAAAAAGGATCGATAAGCCCTGAAATACTTGGCAGGCAAGCCAATCAGTCACTTCCTGGCATTTTAAGAACTGTTGTATCTTGCTATTCTGATCTCTCAAACTGAATAGGTACAGTTTATTAGATCAGTCCTAAAACCATTGGAAGACAAAACTAATTGATCCTTTCCGTTATCACAGTTGCAGTTGATTCCTGAAGAGTTGCAATGTACTTGGACCATTTTTGTTTAACCATCATTCAGCTGCCTTAGAAAAAGCTATTGGAAGGTAGAGGAAATTGCAATTTCAGCTTGGCTGCACATGCATTTCTTGTATTATTGTTCTTGAGATAACATGAAATGATGTATGAAAGCTTGTGTGAAATCAGTGCAAAGTTGCAAAAATTGCAGAATGATTGATTGACTACTGAAGATCCTTATGCGACAAGCAGGAGGGATCTTCTCCAAAACATGAGAATAAAAAGGTATCACTTATACATGTTGTAGGAGTATTAGCTGGGATCCGTGGTGTTTGGCATTCCCTTTGTTTTTAAAATAATGGGTTGGTATCTATTCCCTCTGTGGTTTGACTTCTCTGCTGTTGGTATTGACTGGGTAATAAGCCTAGTGCAATCCCCCTGTTACCCATGCAATTTGTGCACTTTCCTTTGTACAGGAAGATTGTTACTGAAATGCTGGCCAGTCAGCTGCCTTCTCAATTTGCCTTGACTCGGGAACAGGGTTCATTTTCTTTATAGAGACAACAAGGTGCAGGGCTGGATGAACACAGCAGGCCAAGCAGCATCATAGGAGCAGAGAGGCTGACGTTTCGGGCCTAGACCCTTCATCAGAAAAGGGGGAGGGGAAGGGGGTTTTGAAATAAATAGGGAGAGAGTGGGAGGCGGATAGAAGAGGGATAGAGGAGAGGATAGGTGGAGAGGAAACAAACAGGTCGAAGAGGCGGGGATGGAGCCAGTAAAGGTGAGTGTAGGTAGGGAGTTAGGAAGGGGATAGGTCAGTCCAG
>NW_025975623.1:0-7840 GCF_021869965.1 Rhincodon typus
AAAAAAAAAAAAAAAAAAGTGTTAACATTTCAGGACCAGCTCAGTTCTGAGGAAAGGTCATCGGATCCGAAACATTTTTTTCCCCCCCTTTCACAGATACTGCCAGGCCTGCTAAGCTTTTCCAGCAACTTTGTTTTTGTTCCTGATTTACTGCAACTGCAGTCTTTTTGGTTTTTATTTAGAATTTTCATATTCCCTAATTATGTGTAAATTCTCACTTCTAGATAACATCTTAGCCAAACTGTGCAACATGTTGTTGAGGTGCAATCACCATTCATACAAGTTAAATGATTCCGCAACTATAACACTTACACCAGATTGAAGTTTCATGTGGGTATTACAAATTCCTTTAGGCTGCTCATCATAATCTGCAACTTCCAAGTACTTAGTGTCATGTGTCATTTTAAAGAACTTTGCTGTCCCACTGGGAATCCGGACAATAGGAGGAGTTGACCAGTCAGTCCTTAGAGCCTGCCACATCACTTAATAGGATCATCCAACTTTGTACCCAATTCCTACATTCTCCCATAGGCTTTAGCTCTAAAGCCTATCATGAACTCCTTGAAAACAGTCAATGTTTTGGCCTCAACTGCTTTCTGTGGCAGTGAACTCCACCAAGCTCACCACGCTGGGTGAAGAAATTTCTCACCTCAGTTCTTAGTAACTGATCCTGTATTCTTAAATGGGGATCCCTGCATTTACTGGGAGATAAAAAGGTATAGAGCTGGATGAACACAGCAGGCCAAGCATCAGAGGAGCAGGAAGGCTGACGTTTTGGGCCTAGACCCTTCTTCAGAAATTTCTTCAGAAATTTGCTGTTATATATTTTTCAACCTGATAATTTAGAATTAAGTATGCCTGCTTATCTGCGTACTGCCCTATGGCAACCTCTCCTGAGAAGAGGCCAGTCAGTTCCCTCCTACTTGTCAGATTCCATATGGTTCTATTTTTCTGCTACCTTTCCTAACCCCTCGATGCTCTGCGCTCTCGGACCTTAGGTTCAGCGCCCAAACTGAGTCTTAATGGGCTCGAGTTAAATATAGGAAATTCTGAATATCGTAATCAGCCTTTGTTGAAGCAATTAGATTCTTTTCCTTGGTACTGTCTGCAGTTGAGTGGACTAGTTTATGGTAAGGCCAATTCAAAAATAATACTCAAAGTTAACATTAGCCATAAGAGAGCCTATTCCGTTTCTGATTGATATTGAAGTTAGGTTTTTTGGGACAATACAATGGCTTTAAGAGGTGTATTTTGTCCCTGGTTTTAATTACGAAGAGAGGTTGAGACAGGTGCAATGCAGTCTACTCAAAACCAATCAAGTGAACAGCTTGTGAAGCCTTGGGTTTTTCTAAAGATAACAATAGAAGCAGCCTGAATGAGTGAGGTCAAACTCCAACAGGACCAGGATTTTTAGTTTAACTTTCAGTAGCTGTTGGGGCTGTAAAAGCTCCCATATATCTCCATCTCATGTGCTCTTGAGCTGTCTTGTGCATGCTTTCTGTCTTTGTTATAGCTATAAGTGGGGGTTCTCGTCCGGCTGCTAGAACTGCATTTGATGTAATCATGTTTCCTGACTTTGCCAAGGGTCTATGGGATGTTACTATATTGGAACAGTTAATGAGTAGTTTATTATTTTAATTATTTTGATAGAATTACAATTAAGCCAATTAAAGTCAGTGTCATAAAGTAATACAGCATGGAAACACCCTTCGGTCCAACCAGTCCACGCAGATCATGTTCCTAAACTAAACTAGTCCCTCTTGCCTGCGTTTGGCCTATATCCCTCCTAACCTTTCCTGCTTATGTACTTATCCAAATGCCTTTTAAATGTTGTAACTGTACCTGCATCCACTACTTATGCTGGCGAACTGCACTCTGTTGCCCCTTGTGTTCTATTTCAAACTTTCTCCTCTCGCCTTTAAAATATGCCCCATAGTTTTGAACTCCCCTGCTCTAAGGAAAAGACCATTGCTATTCACCTCTAATCTATGCCCCTCATGATTTTGTAAATCTCTATAAGATCACCCCTCAATCTTCTATGCTCCATCAAAGAATGTCCAGCCTATTTTTATACCGTAAGCCCTCCGTTCCCAGCAACATCCTGGTAAATATTTTCTGAACCCTCTCCAATATACTAATATCCTTCCTATAGCAGGGCAACCAGAACTGCGCACAGTTCTCATTACTAGCTGGTGCACGTTAGTAAGGACATGTACTGTTCACATTGTACTGTATCGGCAGATTCCAGCCTTATATTATACATTTGTACTGTACAAAATGTGTATCCAGAAGAGGCCTAACTATAGTGTATGAATAAAGTGTGTTTTGTGTCAAACCTGGTAGTTTGACCAATCGAATTGCATCCAGAACACACTACCTGGCATTTGCCTTTAAAGTAAGAACATGTTAGGGCCTGGGCTATCTCCCCGACATGTTTTTGCGGGGATTTGGTCTTGTCCATAATACTTTGGAATTTGGAAGTCTCCCTTGTTGCTTGTTTTCTTTGGTTAAAAAAGATCCTCTTTCCCGTCCCATTTCTCAAAGATGGATGGTGCATGTATCAACATCTTTTCTGTTAAAATTGTGCTTGTCAGTGACCGTCATTGACAAACATACAATTTTGTTAGTGTGTTGGAGAGCTATTGGATGAGAAAACTCTGGCAGATGATGTCACCCCTAACCTAAGGGAACTGAGACCAAATTAAAGTACTTCTACCACTGCTATAGGTGATATCAAGTAGGTAAATGCAGAAGAAGAAAATCTGTCTTTCTGAATCTGCTACTACCTGAACCATTGGAAAATTCTGTATTAGTATTTGATATTTTTACTTGAAACTGCTTTAATTAACTATGGTTATAATGACACATTGTTCTTTTCACTTGCCTATCAGTGGTCTTTAAATCACGTTTCTTGCTTAACATCTGAGAATTACAACTTGCAGATATTATTAAACAATAATCTTCAGATGTGTTATTGCACATTACTAGAGTGAATGGGACACTACCACTGCGCCATAAAACCCCTAGAATTGTTACTAGGTGAATTGAGATTAATGTAGCCATTGAGACTTAATTGTCGCTTCCACTTGCTGTTTTCTCCTCATTTGCTTTCATTGCATTATCCTTTCTTGTAATCTTCTTGTCTTTACTAGTTCAGACGGCTAATGTCACTACCCAAGATGGGCATTGGAAACTGTTCAGAACATGGCCTCAACGTGTAAGCCCAGCTGTGAGCCATTGCTTAAATTGGGGATGAAGGAAGATGGTTGGCTGTTGTATCTCCTGCCTGTTGATGCTCATATTTGAGCAAGCTGACTTCTACTTGTAGAAATGTAGTTCATTCTCAAATGACTTGATAGACAATAAACTAGGTAGGCTGGTGAATGTACTTCTCTGTTGTATGACTGCAGCTGTCATGATTGTAAACTTTGTGTTACTTCTGACCACAATTTTTCTGAAGCTTGTCAGTAAGAAGCCTATTTGTGACTTGCACATCCAAGATTCTTCTAAATCAGTAATATGGGATTATCACATTTCATGATTGTTAATCGATTCTCTGTCAGGGGAACAGGTTAAGTAACAGTAGTTGAAAATCTGAAACCCATTTTATCCCGTAGAAGTCCTTTTATTAGACTAATGGGTGGTTTGAATAAAATTTGTGGGGAAAGCAATAACCATAAGGTTAAAGTTTTAGTGTTTAGTTGTTTTCTTTTAAAGGAAATAAGGCAACAGTGTCTTGTTAATTTTGTTTGCAAGGGTATCTTTTAACTGTAACTCTCTTGCCCTCGCATCTATTTTTGTCAGCCCTTCTTTTGGAGTGCTTTGCAGATGTATCACTCTCCAGATAAGCTGTTAACCTATGTCCAGGCTTCTGATAGTGTCACAAAAACACTTGACTTGTTGCTGTTGAAATTCTAGGTACCTCATTAAAAAGGCCAACATTCTCTACATCTACCACCAATTTACTGTTTATATGGGAGGCTGAGAATGTCTGGTATTTTAACATTTGTGCAGTGAGCTGGGATCTTCCTACTTCACATTCTTGGCCTCATTTAACATTCCATGTGACCATGGAAAGTGGAAGCAGTTCTTTCTCATCAATCGCCTGCTGTGCAATACACATTTAGTTTAAGGATCCTTTGCCAGTGAATTTAGCTTTGACATTGTATATAACCTTGTATGTAATTTTGGCATCCTTGGCCATTGTGTTTTGAAAGACACAATGAAACCAGATTTATGTCAACATAATTTTGTTAAATATCACCAATTTGTGTTTCTCATCTGTAAAAATTAATTGCAGTGGAATACACAAACACCAACAGTTACCTCCTCGAACCACCTGTTCTAATGTCGGTGATTCCAGCCATTATGCAACTGTATTCATAAGTAGCCTCTTTTATCTTAATCCAGGGAAAATGGTTTTAAAATTACTGTCATATTAAGGACATATTAGTGCACAATGGGTATATTTGCACTTCAAAATGGAGTCCACTTTACACCGGCCAAAATCAGAAATTAGGATGTGACCTGATTCCAAAGAGAAGCGATTTGAGAATCCCTGTGGATACTGACTTCTGTCACTCAGATTGACAGTGCAGTTCAAGTGTAGTGTCAAACTCTATTTAAAGTGGAACCAAGTGTTTTCTACCTCCCCAACACTTGGCAATGTTACCAAGCTTAACTTAATTATTCAGATAGTATACAAGCTGCCACCCACACTGTTTTTAAACATTTCCGTGTTAGTTGTTGGAATCAGCAAATACGTTCAATAATCAGCCGTAACTGAGTGCTGTAATCCTCAAAAGCAGCACTTTTTCTTACCCTGATGGTACTTTTGTGTATATTTTGTTAGTATGCAGATTTATTTCCATTTTGTGTTGACTCTTTGCAGGTGGGTAATTTATCCTTTGGAATAACTGCTTACAAGGTAAGTCTACACAAATGTAATATCCAAACTACCTTAGGTCCTCATTTCAAAAGGTGTGGATACATCTTTTGTACAGTTCAAATGTACAATATTGGGCTGGAATTTGCTGATACAGTACAATGTGAATGGTGCATGTCCTTGTTAATGTGCACCAGCTTATAGTGAGAAAGGCATACCAGCCTTCAGCTGCTTGAAAATTTTCTTTAACCTCTCTGGTATTCGTGAAGTTCTTTCCTTTTCTTATTAATTGCCCATTAGTGTAAACACAGAGAGATAAGTTGACCTAGTAGTGCCATGGCTTAGTTGTCGTGTAAATGGGAGATCCTGACTTTGAATTTCAAGCAATTCCTTTCTCCGTTCCTCCAAAATGCAGAAGGTTAAATCTAGTAATTAACAACAGCAGAAGTATCCTTCTAATGACTATCATTCGACCTCACCGGCTCAGAAAATGAATAGTTCAGAGGGTGGAGCCTTATTCCTTCAGTTGATTACTTGCTGTTAGAGCTTTAGATAGAAAAAACGTACACTTCCTTTCTTTTCATGACGACTGTCAGCAACTTAAATGTGTCCCCAAATTCATAATTTTACCCTTTCATGGCCATTGTAGCCTTGAAAGCTTCGTGAATATCTCGAGTCAATTTCAGTTGAGAGCAAGTGCAAGATTTCAGGATTTAAGACTCCAGCCAGCTTTTGGCAGCATTGTATTCAAGGAGTTGCATCATACCATTTCAATTTGTGCTGGGAGGCCTCTGAGAGCTGCACAGTATCACCATGACATACGAGCACATTTCAGAAGCTAAAATTGTTGACCTCCTGTAAGGTATAAGAAACTACTTAAGTATTTTCCATAATTCCTTTCATGACTTAAGAAACCTTTTGAATCCTTAGGTCAAAATCTCGGCTGCATTACAGGAGCCTGAATAATATGGGACTTAGCAATTTTGGCTGCTGCTGATGAAATGGAAAGAAGAACATGTATCTGGGCAACTATCCAAATCCTGTGGGAGAGTTGGCTGGTACAGGATAAGTCAAAACATTTCTTCCAAGGGTTTGTATGTGGTTAATTGTAGCCTTTTTGGTAGTTAAAAGGATTGCTTAAATTATGATTAATTAGTATTTCCTCTTAATGCAGATTGATGAGTAGGAAGGAATCTGTTCTTACAATGCTGCATGTTGGCTCAATATTCTTAGTGGTTAGCTCCTTATTTCTGTTTGACTTCATTCTGTGCCAGTACTGAAGAAACACTGTGCTCTTGGTACCATCTTTTAGAGGAGTGTTAAACTGAAGCTTCATTTGCCCTCTCAATCATAAAACTAGAGAAAAACTTCAGCACAGTCAGACACCTTTCAATCTGTCATGTCTGTGCCAGCTGAATAAGCTAACTGCCCATTCTAATCCAGCTGTTCAACACCTGGTCCATAGCCTTGCAAATTATACCACTAAAGTTATTTTAAAATGAACTAAGTGTTTCTGCTTCATCCATCAAATTACACAACAAATTCCAAACTCCCACCAGCCTCTGGATGAAAATGATTTTTCCTCATGTCCTCTCTAAACCTTGTGCTAATTGCCTTAAATCTGTGCCCCTGATAATTGACTTCTCCCTGTCCTCTCTATCCAAGTCCTCATTATTTTGTATACCTCAATTTAATTGCCCTTTAGCCTCCTCACTTCAAAGGAAAACACTCCTAGCTGTGCTAGTCTTTTCTCATTGCTGCAATTTTCAATCCCTGACAACATTCTTGCAACTATCCTCTGTTCTGTCTCTGGGGCAACTACCTCCTTCCTGTAATGTGACTGGAATAGCGTACACCATTTCAGCTGTGGTAAAACTGGTGTTTGTACGTGGTTCCAGCATCTCATCCCTGCTTTTGTATTCCATACCTGAGTCACCTGATGTACTGAGAATTTTTGTCCCCTTATTTAAGTAAAGTATAATTTCATCGGAGGCACTTCAGAAAGGTTCACTAGGATGATCCCTGATATGGATGGATTGTCTTATGAGGAAAGACTAAGCAGGTTGGGATTCTACTCTCTGGAATTCAGAAGAATGAGAGATGATCTCATTGAAATATGTAAGATTGTTAAGCTTGACAGTGTAAATGCTGACAGGATTCTTCCCCTGTTCCTCCCTCCAGTGGGGGGAGAGTTTAAGACAAAAGGACATAGTCTCAGAATAAAGGGGTGCCACTTTAAGACTAAGATGAAAAGAAATTTCTTTTCTAAAAGTTGTAAGTCTTTGGAGCTCCTTGCCATAGAGAGCTGTGGGGGCAGAGTCTTTACATATATTTAAGGCTGAGATAGATGGATAGATTCTTGATTGGTAGGGGAATGAAGAGTGACAGGGAAAGGACAGGAAAGTGGAGGTGAGGAATATCAGATCAGTTATGATTCTGTTGAATGGCAGAGCAGGCTTGAGGGTCCAAATAGCATACCCCTGTTCTTATTTCTTATGGTCAATGAAGGAAAGCATCCCATATGCTGCCTTCACTACATGCTTATCTACTTGTCTTGCCACCTTAAGGAACCTGTGCACATGTACTCCAGGGTATCTCATTTTGTTGCCCCCTGTCAGTATCCTCCAGTTTATTGTGTATTCCTTGCTTTGTTGCTCACCAAGTTCATAACCTCACACTTCAGATTAAATTCCATTTGCCACTTTACTGTCCACTCAGTCAAACCTTTATCATTCAGCAGTCAGCAACCATCATCTTCACTATCCAATTATACGGTCAGTTTTTAAATCATCTGTAAGTTTCCCAATCATGCCTTCCACATTTAAGTACATTATTAATATTTATCACAAACAGTAAGGATCTCAACACTGAGCCCTAAGGAACACCACTACAAATTACTTTCCATTTGCAAAAATTTCTGTGTGTGTGTGTGTGTGTGTGTGTGTGTGTGTGTGT
>NW_025975624.1:0-7840 GCF_021869965.1 Rhincodon typus
TGTCCAGCCAACTGAGCTAACAGACCCTGAGTAGCTACTAGCATTGCAGGAAGTATATTCAACCTTAATATTGATAGATTTTTATGCAGTAGGGAATCAAGAGATATGGGGATAGTAGAAAAGGTAGATCATCCATGATATTATTAAATGGTGGAGCAGCCTTGAGGGCCTGAATGGCCTTCTTTACTTCTTATTTCTTATAGAATCTCTGAAATGTGGAAGCAGGCCATTCGGCTCAGTGAGTCCACACCTGCATGTCCCCTGGACGCTGTGGGCAATTTAGCACGGCCAATCCTCCTAACCTGCACATCTGGAGGAAACCCACGCAGAATGTGCAAGGGCCGAATCAAACCCAGGTCCCCGTGAGGCAGAAGTGCTGACCACTGAGCCACCGTGCTGCATCTCATGACCATACATTTATTACGAACTACCAGAGTCCCTGTAAAAGCCATCAACTGTCCCTCTCCAACCATATCCCACTGGGCAGTGTGCGCAGGAACATATGTTGAGTGAGGGCAGGGTTGTGAAAACAGGTTGTGTTCGTGCTGCTGCATAATTGATCCAAGGAACATAATACTCTGCAGCCATTTGAAAAATTACACGAGATAGTTTCTTTTCCCTTAAAACCTACCTCTTTGACCAACTATGCTTTTGATCACTATCTTAATTGGTGCTCATACGTAAGTGGTTCATAGTCAAGTTATTGCCAATTATCATGTCTGTTTATCACCTAAGAATGTTTTGCTGTGGTAAAAGGGGCTTGAGAGTTGCAAGTTCTTGCTACAACAAATCAAGGGAAGCATGTTGTCCTGATGGGTCTAACAACGAGGCAGCGAATGAGAGAGAGAATAAAACTGTGTCCTTAATCTGGAGTTGGTGTGAGTTCACTTTTGATCACAGTAAGAGGACAGCTACCGCCCTCTAGTCCGCTTCTAACCGGCTGGGACCAGATCAGTCTGTTTTTTTGGCTCAGAGCCAGTCCCTAGTGTGTCAACTGCTGTGTGGTTTTCTAATTCCGTGTCTGAGAGCCACCACCTTCGAACGCTATCAGTGTTTACTTATCCCATTCTGCTACTCCCTGCCTAGAGATTATTTCTTTTTTAGGACATAGGGCTGTCTCTCTTGCTCGCTCTTTTTCTCTCTCTGTTTCTCTGTTGCTATGTATCTGGAGTCTTTCACGCTCCGTCATTATAAAAGCCACAGTTATTCATTTTGGTTTCAAAACAATCCAACATGACCTATTTTGATGCCTCCCCCACCCTCTCACACAGAACGGTGCAAGCTAGGCTTGCAACCTGATTGTCTCTGGGTGTAAGATTTGCCTCTGATGATTTGCTCATAATTCTTGTCCTGTCCTACATTGCCCCATGTGTCACCATTTTAAAATCCTCCCTCTTGTGCTCACACCCCTCTGGGGTCTCTCCTATCTGTGTAATCTGTAGTCTTGAAAATCATCCAGAAGCCCTCCATAGTCATAGAGTCATGGAGTCATACAGTATGGAAACAGACCCCTCATGTCTTTTTTTTTTAAATTTCTCTCCTCTCACCTTAAATATATGCTCCCTAGTCTTGAAATCCCCCATCCTAGGGAAAAGACACCTACCATTAACCCTATCTATACCCCTCAAAGTTTCAACTTCTACTCCAATGCCCACTCCCACTCCCATGCCTTCACTGTTGGAAGCCACGCCTTCATCTCATAAACTCACTCCTTAATCTTTGCTCCCTCTAAGGTATTCTTTGAAAGCTTTGAGCGAACCTTTAGCAACCTGTCGGACTGGCTCTTCATGTGTTGCAGTGTTGAACATGTCCAATCAAACTCCAGTGAAGCATCTTGATACATGTTACAGCATTAAAGGCATTACATCAAAAGTTATGGGTTTAGAAATGAGAGTATCCAAGCTAAGTTGACACTTTTAGGAATACCATACTGTAAACACAGGCTCTGGAATTAAAGGCATTACATCAGAAGGTTATGAGTTCAAGACCAACTTTGGAAATGATGCCATCTAAGTTAGGTTGACACACCTAGGAATGCCATACTATAAAAACCAGCGCTGAATTATGATGTTAAACTAAATCCCTCTCTGCTCTGTCCAGTTGCATGGCATTATCGGAGAAAGAGCTGGGTAGTTCTCTCCAGTGTGCTGGAAATATTTGACCCTCTGATCTTGATGTGCCCATATTCAACATCACAACATTTACACTTCAAAGGCACATTTCACCAGCTGCAAAGCACTTTGGTGCACCCTGAGGTTGTGCTAAATAAATACAATTTTTCTGTTTCAACCCAATCACTTCACAGATGAATCTCCAATAAGGTATCTCGAAAAACTGCCTGAAGGGGACTTGAGCAGAATTCCCTCCTGAGCCCTTTGACTAGCAAGCTGGACCAAGACCCAGGAATGCAGCCTGAGATGGTGCTGGCCGGTGCCATTCATACCATCAGATAGACAGGCATATTCTGTTTAAACTCAAGCTGAACCCATTTAAGAATGCAACCAGGGCTGGTAATTGGGTGTAAGCTTGTTGCAGAGTTCAGGAATATATGTGAGTGGCATGGTGGCTCAGGGATCTAGGTTTAGTTCCACCCTCAATTGACTGCCTCGGTGGAGTTTACATGTTCTCCCCATGTCTGTATGGGTTTCCTCTGTGTGCTCCAGTTTCCTCCCACAGTCCAAACATATGCAGGCTAGGTGGACTGGCTGTGCTAAATTGCCCCATAGTGTCCAGAGATGTGCAGGCTGGGTGGATTAGTCGTAGGAAATGCAGGGTTACAGGTAGGGGGTGGGTGTAGGTGAGACACTTTTTGGAGGTTCAGTGTGGACTTGATGGGCCAAATGGCTTCCTTCCACGCTGTCGGGATTGTATGATACATGCGCTCTTTGAGAGACGGTCACTGAAATGAAAGAGAGAGAATGGAGTCCTAGATTTCCTCAACCACTGATCGCCCCCAATTCTTTCTTCATTCACCAACATAGGCCCAGTGCCGTAAGACAGCCTCTGCCTTTCAGGTCCCTATTGAAAGTGAACATTAATCAAGTGCACAATTTGACTGGTTTCAACCAGTAAGTGCTGACAAGGAAACATGTTAATTTATTCCCTTTGTAATCTTGTTACAAGGATTTTCAAAAACTTCTTGTTTTGTAAAAGGAACATGGTATTCAGTACCAAAAAAAACAGACATGTGAAGAACAATTTTCTTCACTGTAAGGTTCTCCTTTGACTCAGTGATCATTTATTTTTCACTGTGTGATGCTGCATTCTCTCTCTCTGAATGATGTAGTGTCCCATTTTCTGACCCATTTTCTCCCCTCTCACTTCTTAAAGTAGCTAATTTGCACCAACCAATGATACATGGATCATATGTCATCCAATATCCTGTTGTCTGTTCAATTGCATCTAAATATAGTCTGGTTCAAGTAAGACATGCCTTTGGTTTGTTTGGATAGAGTCAAACTCTAATGTTCATTTGTTTCCTCAATATGCTACTGTACAGAACCAACTGCATTTGTGACTATGTATATTTTATTATGAATAATAATTTTGAAATTTAAAAAGTCAGCCGATAGCCTGTTGTCTGGTCCCGCCTTTGATCCCAAAGGCTGTCAGATACACAGATTCAACTAAAGATTTGACCAATGAAATTTAGATTGGTACTAGCATAGCAGTACTGAGGGAGAGTCGCACTGTCCAAGGTGCAGAGCTTACAGATGGGACAGTAAACTAAAACCTAATCTACCCCATCAGACAGGTCTAAGAGACATGGCACTAATTGGAGGAAGTGCAGAGGATATCCTGGTAATATTTATCACTCAAGCACCATCATTGTCAGACAGATGATGTGGACATTATCACATTGATGTTTGTGAGAGTTTGCTGAGCACAAATTGGCTGCTGTTACAATAATAGAGTCATAGAGACATCGATCTGTACAACGTTCAAACAAACCCTTCGGTCCAACTCGTCCATGCCGACCAGATATCCTAAATTAATCTAGTCCCATTTGCCAGCAAATGGCCCATATCCCTCTAACCCTTCCTATTCATATACCCATCCAAATGTCTTTTAAATGTTGTATTTGTACCAGCCTCCACCACTTCCTCTGACAGCTCATTCCATGCATGCGCCCCCCCCCGCATGAAAATGTTTCCCCTTAGTTGCCCCTTTTAAATATTTCCCCTCTGACCTTGAACCTATGCCCTCTAGTTTTGGATTCACCTACCCTGGGAAAAATACCTTGGTTACTCACTCTACCCATGCCCCTCATGACTTTATAAACTTCTATAAGGTCACCCTTCAGCCTCCGATGCTCCCAAAGGAAAATAGCCCCAGTCTATTCAGCCTCTCCCTTTAGTTCAAACCCTCCAACCCTGGAAACATCCTTGTAAATCTTTTCTGCACCCTTTCTAGTTTCACAACATCTTTCCTATAGCAGGGAGACCAGAATTGCACGCAGTATTCCAAAAGTAGCCTAACCAACGTCCGCAACATGACCTCCCAACTCCTATACTCAATGCAGTGACCAGTAAGAACAAGCATACCAAACGCCTTCTTCACTATAGAATCTACCTGCACTTTGACATTCAAGGAACTATGAACCTGCACTCCAAGGTCTCTTTGCTCAGCAACACTGCCCAGGAATTTACCATTAATTGTATAAGTCCTGCCCTGATTTGCAGCACCTGAGTATGAGTACATCACAAAAATGAGCACAATGTACAAGTACATTTCAAAAATACCTCATTAGCCATAAAGTGCTTTGAGATATCGTTCAAGGTATTAGAATACGCAAGTCTTTCGTTTTCTTTTGCCATTGAGAAACACAATACTGCTACGGCTGTGGAAAAATAGGGTTGAAAGTTTAGGTCCTGATAGGCACAGATTATGACCTGACAGGCTGGAGGCCTATGAAGCTGGAGGCTCCAAGTGTTCCCAAAATTAGGCCTCAATCCTCATTGGCACAATATCCTGAGAACATCAGACAGCGAATGAACAGAGCTAACACAACAGTCGCCTTGATGACTACTTTGGGTCTGCAGCAAGCTCCCTGAATGGTCCTGGAAGGAGCAATCAGGTCAGAACCTGTTTCACCATTTAACTCACTTTAGTTCTGAAGAGTCATGCTGGACTCAAAATGTTCATTCTGTCCATAGATGCTTCCAGACCTGCTGAGTTGCTTCAGCATTCTCTGCATTTGATTCAGGTTTCCAGTATCCACAATATTTTGCCTTTATTGTGTTAGCTGTTTTTGAATTGGTCAGGGCTGGATTCTACTGAAGGCGACCACGATACTAGCAATCTAGAGTTCATCAGAAATCTAATGAGGAGTAGCAGTTTCTGAGTTGGCATCAATAATTTTCCAATGACTTTTCTGTTTACTTCTTGATTTCACCCTACTCGCTTCCACCCCATTCCCCTAACCTTGATTTCTCCTGTCTCTTCTTGTGACTTCATTTGTTCTCTTAATGACAGTCCGTTTGAGGGGAATACTTATTGTCTCAATTCTTCACTATTTTGTGACTTAACTTGCAGGATTACATAGGTGCCAACTTAAATGGAGATTCACAAGTGCTGAATTAGCTCTTATGGACGAACTCAGTATGAATAGAACTAACACATTCGCAATATTGCTCATCACGAAACCAACAAAAAGATTACTTCATGATCTCAATCACAAACTTTGCTCTTTTCTTCATTAATGGACTGGTGCTGTAACCACCAGGCAGAACAGTCTGCCCAATCAGACACACCAACTGCTCACTTCCATACCATATTGCACCATATGCCCTCCTCCCCCATCTCCCAACCTGGATCCACATGATAGCGCTGGGACTCTTCAGCCAATTTATCAGCTGAAACTAAACTAATCTGCTGTAAATTTGACTGAACAGTACAGCAGAAAATTTGCATTGCTCATCCCTCTATGTCCCTGTGCCTGTACTCTTGGGAAATAACTCGCTGTTAGTGCAGACGAACATATGGTCAAGATTCCAAAGAAGATGATTGATTTCATGACCTCAATCATGGACTTTGTTGTTCACATAAAATCTATTGATCAGTCTGTGCCCACCAGGCAGTCTACAAAATTTCTGATGCTGTGTTCGTCCAGCTCTACACCTTATTATCTCAGATTCTCCAGCATCAGCAGTTCCTACTATCTCTGAAAAATTCTCTACTGTTGCATGTAGCCTTGGTGATCATAGAATCCCTAGAGTGTGGAAACAGGCCCTTCAGCCCAACAAGTCCACACCAACCCTCAGAGCATCCCACCCAGACCGTTAGCATGGCCAATCCACCTAGCCTGTACATCTTTGAACTGTGGGAGGAAACCCACAACAGACACAGGGAGAATGTGCAAACTCCATGCAGTCACCATGCAGGATGGAATCGAACCTGGGTCCCTGGTACTGTGAGGCAGCAGTGCTAACCACTGCACCACCATGATGGTCCAGCAATTTCCCACGCTGCATAAAGTGGATGCTTCCCCCAGCCCCCAAACCACCCCACCGAACACCAACACTGGAACTGACTTGTCTTTCTTGTGCTCTGTCTGCAAGTTCACTGTCTCTCTTATTCTCTGTTGCATCTGTCTCTCCTTCACTCACTGTCCCCCCAGTCCTTAACTTCACAACTCCTGCACCAACCACACACCCCTCACACACCTCAACATTTTTCTTGTTTTGTGATTTCTGTGTTTTCCTATGTAAAACAAAACCTGCCTGTGTGTCTGGCATGTTCATTGTCGCATGTTTTTTCATTTTACACGCAAGCAAGGAACAACAGTTGGCCACTCGGCCCTTTGAGCCTGCTCTACCATTCAATAAGATCGTGGCTAATCTGATTTTAACCTCAACTCTACATTCCAGCCTATCCCCAATTGTCTTTCATCCCTTGGTAACCAAGAATCTGCCTCTGCTTTCAAAATATTTAGGGATTCTGCATCCACTGCCTTTTGAGCAAAGATTCCAAAGACTCACGACCCTCTGAGAAAAAACATTTTTTCTCATCTCTGTCTTAAATGGTCAACCCTTTATTTTTAAACCATGACCCCTAGTCCTAGATTCTCCCACAAGAGAAAACATCTTTTCCGCATCCACCTGGTTAAGTCCGCTCAGGATCTTTTATTGCAGAAGGAAGATTAATAGAAAATGACATAAACTTTGCATCTGTGGAACTTGGAATTTAGAATTAGGTTTATTGTCATGTGTACTCAGTTACAAAAGAACAGGAATAGTGAAAAGTGTACAATGTCACCAACACACAGCACTATCTTAGGTACAAAGTATCTAGGTACGAATCATTGATGCAAAAAATAGAGCAAATAAAGGAAACGAAAGTTGCACCACATTACAGATATACATGGTATAAGTTAGGAAAATAAGAAATAAAGCTAAAAAAAGACATTACAGTCTTTCTATAAGGGCTTCCACGTGGTATGACCAGGCGCCACTGGTTCCCAACCACTTTGCTGCAGACCACTGACCACCGCCCCCACTCTGGAACACTGGACCGCCCCCATTCTGCGACACTGACCACCGCCCCCACTCTGGAACCCCGACCGCCCCCATTCTGCGACACTGACCACCGCCCCCACTCTGGAACACTGACCGCCCCCATTCTGCGACACTGACCAACGTACCCGCTCCGGGACACTGACCGCCCCCATTCTGCGACACTGACCAACGTACCCGTTCCGGGACACTGACCGCCCCCATTCTGCGACACTGACCAACGTACCCGTTCCGGGACACTGACCGCCCCCATTCTGCGACACTGACCAACGTACCCGCTCCGGGACACTGACCGCCCCCATTCTGCGACACTGACCAACGTACCC
>NW_025975625.1:0-7838 GCF_021869965.1 Rhincodon typus
CAATTTTAACCCCACTGCGAAGCCACTTCTAAGGATGCCTACCTTGAAGAAGTTACCCTCCTCTCGCCGGAAAGACCTCAGTGGATCTCTCTCTCCTCTATCCATTTTATATCCGCCTCCCCCTCTCTCCCTATTTATTTCAGAACACACTTCTCCTCCCCCATTTCTGAAGAAGGCTCTAGGCCCAAAACATCAGCTTTCCTGCTCCTCTGATGCTGCTTGGCCTGCTGTATTCATCCAGCTCTACACCTTGTTATCTCAGATTCTCCAGCATCTGCAGTTCCTACTATCCCCAGAACATTAGCTGAGTTTTTGAATGAATAGTCTATCGATAGTACCACGAGGCTGTTGAATCACCTCAGTCATGAGAGAGGTTGGTTTTACCCTGCAATAGTATTCCTGCTCAGTACGAGAGGAACCACAGGTATCTGCTTGGCTGAGGAGCCAATGGTGCAAAGTTACTATCTGTGAAATTACGACAGAAAGCCTGAATAGGTACGATAGAAAGTCAGAATCCTGCTTAAATGTAACTAATTAATACTAATTTACTTCCTGTAAGCTACAGCATGGTTGTCTGATGCATTATTGACTCTATAAATCAAATTTTGTCAAACAACATAATTTACCAAAAGTTTCCTTTGCTTTTTAAATTTTAAGTACTACACATATGCACTACACATATGGGATTACAAAATAGACTAATACACTATACATTTGGCATTCAATATTTGCTGTGAGTTAGAAAGCAATAGTTTCACCAATGCGATGATTACTACATGCATCCATTCCATGCTGCTGACCATAGTTTCTGAAATTAAAAACCAAAGTACAAAAGTTATAGAATAGAACATTATTATATGATTGAGAAGTTATCAGCAAAACACTATGACATGCCTTCAAAAAATTAACTTCATAAGAATTGATAACAAAGCATTATATCATGATTAAAAATATTAAGGCTAGGTCAACATTTAAAACATTCAGCATTTCTGAAGTAGGAAGATGAAGATAAAGTCATCATAGTTCCAACAGACTATAGGGCTGCTCTCTCATTAGACTGAGACAACTGGTGGTGAATTTAACCTGGCAGTCACCTCGCCTCAATATGTTCCATAGTATTCCACCAGTATGCAGCTAGGCATGGAAGTAGTCAGTCTCCCATCTTTACTGTGAGGCATGGTGTATATGTAAGACGAAAAGGAGGGTAAAAATTTCAAAACAAAGTCTTAATTTCCAAGTTCTTCAATTTCAAGTAGCAGAAACTTTGATTGCGCTGGGGAGGGTACAGAGCAATTTACCAGTATGTTGTCTGGGCTGCAGAGTTTTAAGTATGAAGAGAGATTGGATAGACTGGGGCCGTTTTTCATACAGCAGAGGAGACAGAGGGGGGACACGATTGAGATATATAAAATTATTAAAGAACATAGTCAAGGTAGATGGGAAGGAACTTCTCCCCTTGGTGGAGGAATCAATGACCAGGGGCATGGATTTAAAATAAGTGGCAGAATGCTTAGAGGAGATGGGAGGAAAAACATCTGCACCCAAAGGGTGATGGGAAACTGGAACTCAACGATTATAAGGGTAGTAGAGACAGAAACTCTCATAACATTTAAGAAATATTTAGATGTACACTTATGATGTCACGGCATGCAAGGCTATGGGCCAAGTCTTGGAAAATGAGATTAGAATAGTTAGGCAGTTATTTTTGATCAGTGTAAACTTGATGGTCCAGAGGGCCTTTTTCTGTGCTATCGGGCACTATGAAACTCAATTATCAACTATTTAAACAACAACTCTATTGTTTGATTTCACCTAGCAATAAAATCTAAAATTATATCATTACTAGAATCATACTGTTTGACTCAACCTATCCTAATGAAATGTCACCAAGTAACTGAGTTTCAAAATTACACAATATATTGAGACTTTTTCTTTGTGTGGTGAATGTTTTTAAAATATAATTATTATATGGCTCCACAGTAGAAGTAGTTAGGGTTTTGGTTTTCAGTTTTGTGAAGGTGACGTCTATTAAAGAATCTCGCTTTCTGACTCCCCAAATGGCCGGGCTGATGTACAGGAACAGACTGCGTCAGTTAGGACTATATTCACTAGATTATAGAAGAATGAGGGGAATCTCATAGAAATCTACAGAATTCATAAAGGATGAAACAGTATAGATACAGGAATGATGTCCTCAATGACCGAGGAGTCCAAAACCAGGCGTCACAGCCCACTCCTGCTTCTGTATTCTATGTTTCTCTGTTTCAAACCCAGCATCACCATCATCTAGAAGAATAAGGGCAGTAAATATATGGGAATATCACTACTTGTAAATTCCTATCCAAGCCATCCACCGTTCAGACTTGGAAATATATCAGTTTCTTCAGTGTCGTGGGTTAAATTGCTGGGACTCCCTCCCTAACAGTATTGTGGGTCTGCCTACAGAAAATGGACTGCAGTGGTTCAAGCAAGCAGCTCAGCACCACCTTCTCAAATGCAACTAGAGATGGGCAAACAACCCTGCATCATTCAGTGATACCCATGCCCATACATGCATTTAAGAAAACAAGCCAAATCTCTGAAATCTGTGGACAAATGGAAAATCTTTCATACTAAGCTTTAGTTTGGATAGAAATTTACAAAGGTAGTCCAAATCTTCATGTATGGAACTTTTAAATAACAGGTCTAAAGTTCAATTAGAAGACAGGGACTCATACAGTTTGTTCGCCTGCCTACTGCCGCTGTGACTTTTTCGAACTGCCAACAATGTTGTTACTTTCCTTTTGCCCTATCCCACATGCATGACACAGAAACCCAAGTCCAGCCAGGGTTGCTAGGCAACTATTAACACCGGACTGCCATAGTTTCCTGCAAACAGTTTTATTCCCCACAAAGTCAAATAGCTTCTGGTCTTTTCCAATGATGTAAGTATATACTCCCAACTGTGGCAGGGAGAGAGTGAGAGAGCGTAGAATAGAGAAATAGCAAGAGTACGAGAGGGACAGAGAAAGTGTGCGAGGGGAGAGACAGCTGTGGGATAGGTGGAGTGGGATATGTGAAGAAGGGTGGATGGAAGAGACTGTGAGAGAGGGAGTGGGAAAGAGGGAGAGATTGTGGGCGCAAGTGTGAGGGAGAAGCAGACAGAGAGACAGAAAGCTTATAGGGAACATACAGAACATGTTTATGTGTGTGTGGGAGAGTGAAAATGAGAAGAGAAACGGGAGCGAGAGGGAGAGAGTCAAAGTGTGTTTTGATCTCACTAGACAACAATCTGGCTTGTATGTGATTCTAATGAAGGTGACTGCAAGATAGATATCCCCTATTCAGGATCACATGTTAGAGGTTACACAACCACATCAAGTCAAGAGGCACATTGGTATAGTATTACATTTTATGTCAAACAGCCAGCACTGGATATTATGCCTGAAATAACTAGTCAGCTTCAGTTCTGTGTGAGGGAATGTAACTTAGCAATTTATTGTAACCTCTTTCTGAGATAACAAGCCACAATTTTACTAACAATAAAAGTAAGTAGTGAATTTGCAATGTTGCTTCCTATTATGGTGTTGGAGTTTTATCTTCAGCCCTAATACTCTTTCCAAGTGCTATTTTTCTTGCTGTATTACTGAGTCACCGTAATCTTCCTGTTTAATAACATCAACTTTAGTTGTAATCTATATTTTATGTTCGTTATGTTACCCATTATACACACATCAGTTCTTATCAGTCTCTGCAGATACATTACATGCATAGCTAAATTGCACCAGCCTCTTCAGGGTACACATGAGCATTGCCATTGCTGATCATCTGGATGATGTTCCTTCTCCATACAGTGTCACAGCTGTGTCATTTTTTTTTATTGCTGCAGTATCGACTGTCATTGTATTTCTGTTATTTGAGTGCTGTGGACCTCTAGGACTGACAGTTATCTGTAGTATGGTAGATGCTAAGTTCACCTCTTCCTGACAGGAACCCTGTAGTTAAGGGACAAATGCTCCAAACAGGTTCTGAATTGCCAGTCTTGTTGATTGTTGTATTTTGACTGGTTCTGCAATACTCAATAATGGTATTGTTACGACAATCCTATCAAAATACCATTTAACTTTCTGCTTGATTTTCTCACTTTTATCTGTTCCTACTTCTAGCTTCAACAGTTTTTTTTTGCTATTAAAAGAGTTCAAGCATGATATTAGTCTTCGTACTGGACAACTTTCCATGCCTTCAGTAGGTATGTTTCTCTATTTGAAGATTGCTTTAAATATGTGCTGGATTTGCTTTTTTTTAAAATAAAAGTCATTTGAAACAGTAAACAAAGTGCATCAATTCAAGCAGTTAAGTGCCTGGCAAAACCCTGTACTGTGAATGAATGGAACGCGTACACGGCTGAGTTTACAATAGACCAGGATTAAATTAGTTTAGCTTTGTCTTCAGAACTAAAGGATAAAGGCCTCACCAGAAGAGTTCAGTTAAGAAGGGAGAACAACTTCTCCTCACAGGAGACTCAAGCTTTTAGTGCAAAAGAATCAGTCACTGTAGCCGAAGTATTTAAGTTTATGGAGCTTCTAAGCCAGGATAGCCTGAATTGAAATCTTCAAATTGTTGGAACTGAGAAAGTACAGCCCCATCACAGTTATAAAAGACTCATACCAGGAAATTTAGAAAGGAATCATAAAACTGAAACACAGTCCAAGGAATTTTTTTTATTCATCCACTGGATATGAATGTCATTGGCTGGTCCAGCATTTAGAGCCTTTCCTTAGTTGGCCTTGAGGATATGGCAGTGGTGAGCTGCCTTCTACTTGAATTAATGCAGTCCATTTGGTGTAGGGACACTCACAATGCCAGTAGGGATGGAATTCTAGAGTGTTATCGCAGCCACGCTGAAGGAATAACGATATCGGGTATCAGTTGGAAAGTTGAATGCAGTTTAATCCAAACAAGTGTGAGGTGATGCATTTCAGGAGGTCAAATGTAAAGAGATAGTGTATTGTAAATGGCAGGGCCCTTAGGAGCATTCATGTACAGAGGGTTCTTGGGATGCAAGTCCATAGTTCCCTGAAAGTGGCAACACAAGTGTATAAGGTGATAAAGAGGGTATACAGCATGCTTGCCTTTATCATGTGGGGTATTGAGTACAAAAGTTCGCAAGTCATATTGTGACTGTATAAAACTTTGGTTAGGCCACATCTGGTTGCTACACTGCAGGAAAGATGTGGAAGCTTTGGAGAGGGTGAAAAAGAGGTTTACCAAGATGTTACCTGGATTAGAGTATATTAGCTATAAGATGAAGTTGAACAAAGTTGGATTACTTTCACTTGAGCGTCGTAGTCTGTGGGGCGAACTGACAAAAGTATATACACTTATGACAGACCTGGACAGGGTGGATAGTTGGAGTCTTTTTCCCAAAATGGAAATGTCAAATACTCAGGGGCATAGGTTTAAGGTGAGAGGGAGTAAAGTTTAAAGGAGATGTGCAAGGCACATTTCTAACATAGAGAGTGGTAGTTGCCTGGAACACGTTTGCCAGGTGGGGTGAACAAAGCAGATACAATAGCAATGTCTAAGAGGCATTTAGACAGACACATGAATAGGGAAGGGAATAGAGGGATATGGACCATGTGCAGGCAGATGGGATTAGTTTAGAATGGCATCATGGTTGGCACAGACATGGTGGGCCAAAGGACCTGTTCTGCACTATATTGTTCTATGTTCTATAATGAGAGGGAAGGACAGAATGTGCATGTTAGAGAGAGGGACAGTCATGTACGTGCAATAGAGAGATTGTGTGCAAGTTCTGAGACTGACACAGTGACATCTCTTCGCATTCAGATTCTTTGGAATTGGTCCTTGCTTTACTACAGTGAAAGGAGCAAGTTGTTTAGTGAACCTGTAGTAGGTGGTTAAGGTCTTTTCTCTCCTTGAATAACATAAGGGGCAGCAGATTTAGGACTGAGTTGAGGAAGAACTTCTTCACCCGAAGGGCTGTGAATCTGTGGAATTCCCAGTCCAGTGAAGCAGTTGAGGCTACCTCATTGAATATTTTTAAGGAAAAGATAGTTAGATTGTTGAACAGCAAAGGAATTAAGGGTGAATGAGCAGGTAAATGAAGCTGAGCCCACGAAAAGATCATGATCTTAT
This sequence comes from Rhincodon typus, assembly GCF_021869965.1. Taxonomy (NCBI): domain Eukaryota; kingdom Metazoa; phylum Chordata; class Chondrichthyes; order Orectolobiformes; family Rhincodontidae; genus Rhincodon; species Rhincodon typus. Next base: position 6,139 of record NW_025975625.1, read on the forward strand.
TGAATGGCAGAGCAGGCTCGATGGGCCAGATGATCTACTCTTGCTCCTATTTCTTATGTTCTTATAGCATACAAATTGGTGCTAAAGTTAATCTTAAAAGGGTAATATAAGCAAGCAAATATCATAATTAAATAATTAAAACTCTCAATGTTGGCAGTTCAGATTATAAGTCAGGCTGCAGAGCATTGCAGCTCCTGTATGTTGTTTTGACCCAAGGCAAAAATATCTGCAGTAAGAGTGTGAAGTTCAAGCAGCTTTGGCTCAGAGTTTATGAGCTGCAGGCTAAACCACACACACACGGCAACGCCTCAGGGAATGTTAAAGTTAATTGGATTCTTTTGGAGGCAGTCACACCAGTTAGGATAAGATATTCTCATTTGATCAGTAGTCAAGGACAGGAGTGTAAAGCTGTGGGTGAGAGATGGAAGGAGACCCAGAGGACAAGAATTGTTCAGGAGTATCAACCTCTGCAATTATCCAACAGTTTTGAGGTTCTCTCAGACTATTTGGATGAGAGCACCGGCTGTAAGGTTGATGCGCAAACTGGCCAAGGCTCTGAGATATAGAAAGCCATCCAAGTGGGGAGAGCAACAAGTCACGCAGCAGCTGCTGATATAGTAAGGGGGATTGACAGAGTCCCCTGCAGCAAAAAGCAGGAGTCCAGATGGCTCTGTTGCCTGCCCACTGAAAGCATTTGGGACATCAGCTCAGGACTGGAAAGGAACTTGGAAGGGACAAGATCCAGTGGCCGTGGTCCATGTAGGTTCCAATAGCTTGGTAAAACTAAGAAAGTTTGCCCAGAATGTATGGGGGCCAGGCACCACATTGAAAAGCCAATCTCATTGGTTATGATTGCTGGATTATCACCTGGCCTGAGTGTGAACTGTTCCACTAGGACAGACTACCCCTGAATGATGCTGGGGGTCAGTGTTCTTGCAAACTACATAACTAGAGAGCTCAAGATGGTTTTGAACTAAATACTAGGGCAATGAATCAAATGGGAAAGGGTATGGTATATCAAAGAGTAAAGGCAAGATAAAAGAGGGAAACAGTAATATGAGGAATGAAGATCAGAGAATAGCAGGAATGAACAGAACACAAAAACTGAGGAGTGCAGCAACAATCAAGACTAGACATTACGGAATGGAGGGAAGGTCTTATGAAGAAAGGTTGAGAGAGCTAGGGCTTTTCTCTTTAGAATGACGAAGGATGAGAAGTGACTTAACAGAGGTATACAGGATGATCAGAAGTATAGATAGAGTGGACAGCCAGAGACTTTTCCTCGGGTGGAGGTAGCTATTACGAGGGGCATAGTTTTAAAGTGAGTGGAGGTAGATATAGGGGAGACATCAGAGGTAGGTTCTTTACTCAGAGAGTGCATTGCCGGAGAGGGTAGTGGAGTTGGCCTCATTAGGGCATTTAAGTGGCTATTAGATAGGCATATGGATGATAGTATAACGTAGGGGTAGAGGTTTGGTAGACCTTATGTTTAGGGTAAAAGTTTGGCACAACAGCGTGGGCCAAAGGGCCTGTACTGTGCTGTACTGTTCTATGTTCTATTACAAAGATAACAAAAAGACAAATCTAAAAGCTCTGTATCTGAATGTGCATGCCATTTATAACACAATAAATTAATTGATAGCACACATCAAAGCAAATATATATAGGTGTAGAGCTGGATGAACACAGCAGGCCAAGCA
>NW_025975626.1:0-7838 GCF_021869965.1 Rhincodon typus
CTCTGGGATCGCAGCCAGATTCTCTCGAATCCTTTGGGGTCCCCCATCACCCTCTGGAACCTGAGACAAATCTGCTGTCCCTGTAGGTTAGTCCTAACAGATTCACTGGGACCCCTGGGTTAATTGTCACGAATCCTATGGGGGACCAGATGAATCCGGTCAAATTCTCTGGTCATCCAAGCCATTCGTTGCGGATCTTTTTAGACACCAGACTTATCACCTCAATTCCTCTGGAACCGCAGGCAAATCCCCTCAAATCTTGGAGGGGGGCGGGGAGACAGGTTTAGGTGCAGAATTGTGCTGATAGGTGGACACCAGTCGTAGCTACGCCCTGGTTGTCAATGGGAGGGATTAATCCCATTGGTAGCTGGAAGGAACAGTCAGTAGGTGGAACGGAAGGGAGGATATGGTTCTAGAAAGGGAGCCAGGGGATGGGTGGGAAGGTTATTTGAAATGAGAGAACTCAATGTTGATTCCAGCGGGCTGGAGGGTATCTAGGTGGAAGATAAGGTGTTCTGAATTGCTGCGACACTGGAACAGGCCGAATTCGGACACGTGGGGTGGGGAGGGCGTGTTGAAATGGCCAGTGACGAGGAGGTTAGGCTGGCCATTACGGGCCAGGCAAAAATGCTCAGCGAGACGGTCACCTACTCTACGTTTGGTCTCACCAATGTACAGAAGACCACATCGGTAGCACCAGATGCCATCGACGAGGTTGGAGAAGCTGCAGTTGAAGCGCTGTTTCACCTGGAAGGATTGTTAAGGGCCCTAGACAGAGTTGAGGGAGGTGCTGTGTGGGCAGGGGTTGCATCTTTTAGTTACAGGGGAAGGTGCTGGGTGGGGGGCAGGGTGTGGTTGGTGGGGAGTATGGCGCAGACTAAGGACTGGCAAAGGGAATGGTCTTTGTGGAAGGCAGACAAGGATGGGGAGTGGAAGATGTTCCAGGTAGTAGGGTCGAAGTGGAGCTGGCGCAAGTGTTTGAGGACGATACGTTGGATATGGAGGCTGATGGGGTAGAAAGTGAGGACAAGCCGGTGGGGGGGCGACCTTGGATTCCAGCATCTGCAGTTTATTTGTCTCTCAGAAATTAACATGCTAAGTAAACAGTCTCCAACTCCAAATCTGGCTGCTGCCCAAAATTCTTTAGCATGCCAGCAGTACTTATGGTGTGGTAGTGATATTTTCTGGTATTCTGGTAAGAACAGCAAATGTGTTATCATCTACATATTGTATAGTGCAATATTTTCTCAGACTCAAACTATAAAATATTTCAATAAGCTACAAATAACAGAGTCACCCTTTACTAAAATCATCAATACACGTAAACTGCAGAATGGTGACGTCATTACAATACCTTATTACTGAAGGGATAAAGAGAGGGGCAAAGAGCTACAAAAAATGATTGTCAAGGCCATAACCTGAAATTGGAGATTAAATGACCATTAAACGCAGCTTAAATTATACTTGCAGTTCATGATGTCATCTGAACTCCTTGATAAGGCTGCTTCCTTGTAATGTTGACATCCATTACTGTCTTTTTAACATCAACCAGAAAATCATTCATAAAGTATTTCTCGCGTCCAGGCCTGCAGACAACATCATCCTCTGTTACAAATGAAGTTATATCACTGGTCTCTGCTCTCTCATAACGCGACTTCTTTTTCGGTGTTTTCTTTATTTTTGACTTCTTCCCAGCATCCTCATCAGTAGCACTGTCGTTGTTGTTTTCTTCATCTTCAGTGTGGTCACTGTCTGCATCATTCTTAGCAACTCCTTCCAAAGTACAGCTGCAATGTGGCCTGGAATGCTCATTCTCTCCTTTATCCCTTCTCTCTGAAACTCTCTCTCTCTCTCCTTGTCCCGATCACCATCTTCCTCTTAATCTAACGTCACGATTTGCCACATTCCTTCTTCTGTCCTCTCACAGCTTGGCCTCCGTGAAAGGTAGACAGTAAGCCTGGGCTTCAGTCTTCTGAATTTCATGCTCAATTCCAGAAAAAATCCAGCCACTCCAACAACGCCAAAACGTTACCAACGGCTGTGGAAGAAATGACAAAGAGAAGCGGATTACAAAATTATGTTCACAAAACAGTACATTCCAAATATGTACCTATCCATTTAGTTGAAAGATAGCAAGAAAGAAGAACAAAAGGAAAAGAAGTGCTGTTGATCACAATGACATAGAGCTTGCCGGGTGAAAATTGGTATTTTCACCTTAGTCCAAGTATAATCAAGGTGGAAGTCATCCAGGTTTGAACTGTTTGAACCCAAGAGACAATTTACTTTTCCCTTCTTCTCCCATGATAACTGCATCACCCCCATTCAGCTTCATCTGTGATGAAGATGAAGAACTTTGTCAAATAAAGGACCTGTTTTCTTCTCATATTCCCTTGCAAAATATGCATGCCTAACAATGCATTTACACTGTAATCGAACTTGACTGATGCTTATCACAGACTGATTAGAAAGGGAATCAATAGGATACGAGGTGAAGACAGGCAAATGGAGTTGAGAAACATATCAGCCACAATCACATGCCAGAGCAGACTCAATGTGCTGAAAGGCCTAATTCTGCTCCAATATCTTATGCTCTTATGATCGTTTATGTTAATAAAAAACACACCTTTGCCAAATTCCACTCACCACGTAGACATGATCAGCTAACTTTGATCCCACTGTCATTCAATAGGTGTGGAGAAAATTATTATATTACACTCAATGCATGTTGTACAGTTTAAATCATGCTCAGATTTTAGTACAGATGAGCAGTGTTATATTGTTCAATGTAGTCACAGTCAGTTCGACATTGTCATTAATTGAGTTGGTAAGCCGTTGATTCATGCCTCGTTTCAACGCTGCAACATGTGGATCAAGCTAAAATTTTGAAGGCACGTTGCATTGCGAAAGATTCCATTCTTTGCAGGACACGTTTAAACAAGAGCCTGGCTGCCTCAGGTGTACATTAAAGACCTGATGGATATATGCAAAAAGCAGCAGGGAGTTCTACCCTGGCTATCGTTCTTCCCTGAAATCAACACTACCAAAACTAGATGAACTATCCACTTCATTACTATTCAGAGTCATAGAGTCATGCAGCACGGAAACAGATCTCTTGGTACGATCAGTCTACGCCGAACATAAATCCCAAATTAAACTAGTCCCACCTGCCTGCTCCTGGCCCACATCAGTCTCCAAATCTTTCCTATTCCTGTACCTATCCAAATGTTTTTTGAACATTGTAGTTGCGCCCACATCCACCACTTCCGCAGTGTGTTCATTCCACACACAAACCACCTTATGTAAAATAAAAATTGCCTTTCATGTCTTTTTTAAATCTCTCTACTCTCATCTTAGAAACGTGTCCTCCAGTATTGAAATGACAACTACCATTAACTCTACCTATACCCCTCTATTTTATAAACTTCTCTCAGGTCGCGTCTCAACCTGTTCCGGTCCAGTGAAAAAGATCCCAGCCGATCCACCCTTTCTTTATAACTCAAACGTTCCATACCTGGCAACATCCTGGTAAATCTTTTCTGAACCCTCTTCAGCTTAATAATATCCTTCCTATAACTGGGCAATCACAACTGGACCCAATTTCCCAGAAGAGGCCTCAGCAATGTCCTGTACAACATCCACATGACTTCCCAACTCCTTTCCTCAAAGAACTGAGCAATGAAGGTTAGGTCAGTGCACATTTAACTGGATAACAGTGACCTCATTTTTGACCTAATTCCTAATACCTAAATAATTTTGGACTTTGCTGAGAAGTGCAATAAACATTCCTTCTTTCGAACTGTGCTGAAATCTATCCTTGAACTTCTCATGAAGGAACTAACTGGAAGCCTACCATCTCATGACAGAAACAGTAGGCTCATTTTTCATACATTGAACACAAGAGTATTCTGATTTGCGCAAGCCAGTGTTAGGTGATCTCTGATCCTCGGCATCCTCAGTTAGAGCATCACTCGATATGTCTTTTAAAAACATAATATGAATATTGCCTGAACTGATTGTAACGAAGACCCTCTTGAGCTGAATCACCAATGTAGTAGAATCTAAAGAAATCAAGAGAATTTTTTTCTCCAATGCAGAGGTTGACTGGAAGTAATATTTTTATCCAACAATAAATGCAGTGACCTTGTTTTCCGCCTTCCAATTTTACCCACACTCATGATTCCTTCGTGACCCCAGGCTAATCCACTTGAACCGAAAGTACTGTGAAAGCTGTTCTGAGTCAGGGTCACCAGACTCGAAACGTGAACTCTGATTTTTTTTTCATAGATGCTGCCAGACCTCGTGAGCTTTTCCAGCAACTTCTGTTTTTAATCCACCCGAACCCTCTGGGGCCCAGACTAATCCCCTCGAATGCTCTAGGAACCCAAGCTAATCTTCTTGAACCCACTGGGACACCAGGCTAATCCTCACAAATTTTCTGGGACCATTTGCAAAACCTCTCAGATCCACTGGGACCCCAGGCTAATCCTGTCACATCCTCTGGGACCCCAGTCTAAACATCTCGAATCCTCTGGAACACTTGCAAATTCATCTGAGCCCTCTTAGAAACCAGGATAACCCACGAGAATCCTCTGGGATTCCAGGCTAATGCTCTCATATCCTCTGGGACAGAGAACACACAGCACAGAACAGTACAGCACAGGAACAGGCGCTTTGGCCAAAGATGTTGTGCCGAACATGACGCCAAATTAAACTAATCCCTTCTGCCTGCCCTTGGACAACATCACAGAACATAGAACAGTGCAGAACAGTACAGGCCCTTCGGCTGACGATGTTGTGCCGACGTATTATCCTGCTCTAAGATCAAACGACCCTGCACTACCTACATTTTACTATCATCCATGTGTCTATCCAAGAGTCACTTAAATGTCCCTAATGTATCTGACTCCACTATCACCGTTGGCAGCGTATTCCACACACCCACTGCTCTGTGTAAAGAATCTACCTCTGACATCTCCCCAATACCTTCCTCCAATCAGCTTAAAATTATGCCCCCAGGATAGTTGATATCTCAAATCAACTGCCAGAGGAAGTGGTAGATGCATGTACAGTCAGAACACTTAAAAGACATCTGGATACATACGCGAATATCGAGCTAATTTAGATAAATGGGGCTAGTTTAATTTGGGAAATTTGGACGGCATGGATGAGTTGGGACTAAGGATTTGTTTCCTGTCTGACTCGATGAGATCAGTCATCTCAGCTGCAGGTCATCACTACAACTGTCCATCTGAGGGTGTGGGGTTCAGCATCATTTGTAACTCATCCAATACTGAAGCAAATGCGTCTAAATGCAGGAACATTGGCACAGCTTTCAGATGCTGATAAGTGCCAAGTAACATTAACATCTCACAAGTAGCAGACAATGAATATGTAATGGAATATCTAATGGGTAATGGAAAGATTCTTGGCAGTGTGGAGGAGCAGAGGGATCTTGGGGTTCATGTCCACAGTTCCCTGACAGCTGCCACCCAAGTGGATAGAGTTGTTAAGAAGGTGTATGGTGCATTAGCTTTCATTAATAGAGGGATTGATTTCAAGAGCAGTGAAGTTATGCTCCAGTGATACAAAAGCCTGGTTTGGCCACATCTGGAGTATTGTGTCCAGTTCTGGTTGCCTCATTACAGGAAAGATGTGGAAGCGTTGGAAAAGGCACAGAGGAGATTTACCAGGATGTTGCCTGGAATGGAGGGAAGGTCTTACGAGGAAAGGTTGAGAGAGTTAGGTCTTTTCTCTTCAGAACGGCGAAGGAGGAGAGGTGACTTGATAGAGGTGTACAAAATGATCAGAGGTATAGATAGAATGGACAGCAGAGACTTTTTCCGAGGGTGGAGGTAGCTATTACGAGGGGGCATAGTTTTAAAGTGAGTGGAGTTAGATATAGGGGAGATGTCAGATGGAGGTTCTTTACTCAGAGAGTGGTAGGGGCGTGGAATGCATTGCCGAGGAGGGTAGAGTCAGCCTCATTAGGGTCATTTAAGCGGCGAATAGATCAGCATATGGACGATAAGAAAAGGTAGGGGTGGAGGTTAGTTAGACCTTAGGTTTAGGGTAAAAGTTCAGCACAACATCGTGGGCCGAAGGACCTGCACTGTGCTGTACTGTTCTATGATCTATGTTCTAACTCCCTCTCATTACTTATGTCGTTGGTACCAACGGGTGCTATGACAACTGGCTGGTTCCCTTCCCCTCCAAAAATGCCCTGCAGCCACTCTGTAACCTGCAGGATCCTTGCACCAGAGAGTCACCACACCATCCTGTTGTTATGAGAGCTGGTGCAGAAGCGCTTCTCTGTTCCCTTAATGATTCAGTCCCCGAATATTACAGCCCTAACCGCCTTTCTCGCCCCACTCTGTGCAGCTGAGCAGCTTGCAGTGCTGCAGTTTTGCTTTGGCTGCAGTTCACTGAGGCATTATCACCAGCGTCAGAACTCAGCACACAGAGTACCTGCTAGCTATTGGGATGGCCTTTGGGAGCTCCTGCCTGCCTAGCGTTATGCTTGTGTCCAATGGTCACCCATTTACTATCCTCCCGCACCCTTTTGCTCTGTAGGGTGACCATCACTGTATACTTGCTATTCACGTAACTCTCACTCTCCCGGATGTTCTTCAGTGCCTCCATACCTTGCAAAAGCTCTGTAACCAGGTAGCTCGAGTTGGAGGTACTGACAGCACCTCCTGGTTACGTATTGCTCGTCGATGCTATCAGCATCCATGAATTCCCACAAATTACAGTTAGTGCACACCGCTTGAAGGAGCCAGCCTGCCATCCTCTGAATGAACCCAAAAATTACCCACTAAAAAAAAAAAATCTCAATGACACACACTAACAGTTATCGAGTGAGTATAGTAATTTCAACAGGTTATTTGATTAGAGTAAGAAACTTGAATGGTTATACTCACCCCTCAAACAGACAATCCCTCACCAATTTGGCTGTGACATGACTCTGGCATCTCATGTTCCCTCTCACCATAAGTTTTTAGGTGTGCCTCTCTGCTTGCTCCCCGGTCACCACTAATGATCCTTCACCCACTGCAACTCTCGCTGCTGTGCTCCCTCTCGCGATGTCCCGGCCTCTCTGCTGAATGTATGGGCCTGCCCTCTAAAAATGAAATCAATCAGCAGCTCGATTTAAATTGTTTGACTGTCCTTGTCTCAACATATCTCTGCCTTATAAGGAGGGTAGTGATGGTAGAGGCAAAAGAATTCTTTCAAATCCATGGCTGGCATAATCACATACAAGACCAAGAGTCTCTTGTGCTTTCTCTTGATGTGTGTTGGGACGTTTAGGAAGTTAATACACAACCTGCTTGACCAGGTTATGAGAGCAAGATCTTGGTCATTAAACCTAGAGTGAGATTTAAATGCCAAAACTGTGGCTCATTGGTTGACTTAATACCCATTGTATAAAGCAATATAATTATTCTTGGCTTTATGTCAGAATGGTAAATCCTGTTGGCCAGTCAGGATGGGCAATAAATGTTGGACTGGTCACCAACAATCACATCCGCTCAATGAAGAAAAGTGATATTCAGAATATGTTGCACAGTATTAGTGCAGACTGTATCTCCCTTCCATAGATCAGTCCCTCCCAGTTTGAAATTCAATCTTTTTATTTTGATGTTAGGTTGTGTTCTCAGACACCTCTGTGGCCATTACATTCCTGTCATGGAACATGGAGACAGAGAGTCAGAGGTATACAGCACGGAAACAGGCCCTTTGCCAAACTCGTCCATGCCGACCAGGTCTCCTACGCTGATCTGTTCCCATTTATCTGCATTTGGCCCGTATTCCTCTAAACCTTTCCCAATCATGTCGCT
>NW_025975627.1:0-7836 GCF_021869965.1 Rhincodon typus
CTGACGTTTCGGGTCAAAGGGTCCAGACCCGAAATGTCAGCTTTCCTGCTCCTCTGCTGCCTGGCCTGCTGTGTTCATCCAGCTCCACACCTTGTTATCTCAGCTTCCTGTCATGGACAAATCTCTCACAAAGACCTGAGAGAGAAGATCTTCTCGTTCCTTCTTCATACTAACAGAACTGCAAGATAAAGTATGTGTTGCAGGGCTGGCAAAAATCATGTATTGCAAAATATATCACTAACAGAAAACAAACGACTACACACTACATTACCAAACACAAATCTTCATAAGATTGTTCACTTATTACTATCGAAAAAGAATTTAACACAAGCAAAACCAAGGAAGAAACATTGGACAATTTTAGTAAGTGGTTCGAGTACAAATACCAATAAAATCTTTAGTATAAGCAGAGCTCAACATTAGAAGATATTTCAGGCATTGATTCACTTCACAACATCATTAGTAAGCTAAAACAACTGTGACTAAATAATTAATTGGCTACGGAGGTGCATCAGGACACCCAGAAGACTCAAAAAGGTGCCAAGAGTGGAAGTTTTTTCCTGTTTTATTGATAGCTTTAAACTTTCTGGGACAAAATTGGGGCTTTTAATTATTGGATGGTTAAGGGTTGCTCCTATGTCTTAATATATAATAAAAGGGTGAAGAGTGAAAGTCTTTTTTTGGCAGTAAAACAGTGAACCGGTAACCAGAGGTATAGATTCCAGGTCATCACTAGAAGAATGAAGGGCAACTCTCTAAAAACCTATCTTCATCCTGAACCTTTAGCGAAGCAAAATGCCATGATGCTCTTCACAGGATTGTCAGTGGAAGACTTACATTGAGCCACACAAAGACAAGGATGTTTAAAAAAAAAAGATTGGTCACAAAACTGGGTTTTAAGGATCCTTCATGACGATAAGACTAAGATTAGGCATACACAAGAGGTTTAATAAGAGCAGAGAAACCTTGGACAGTTGGAGGATGTTAGATAGACAGGGAGGGGCAAGGAAACAGACTTGAAAACCAAGGATCAAAATGCTAAAGCCAGAGCATAAAATGCTTAGCCACAAATACCGCTATGGGAACTTCTTCGGGGAAGGCACTGGACTATAGAAACCCCAAGCAGGGAAACAGGTCATTTGGCCCAACAACATCCCACCCAGACCCACCCCACTACCCCATACTTCCCATGGCTAATGCACCTAACCTACACATCCTTGAACACTATGGGGCAATTTAGCATGGCCAATCCACCTAACTTGGATATATCTTTGGACTGTGGGAGGAAACCAGAGCACCTGAAAACCCAGACAACAAGGTGCAGGGCTGGATGAACACAGCAGGCCAAGCAGCATCATAGGAGCAGAGAGGCTGACGTTTCGGGCCTAGACCCTTCATCAGAAAAGGGGGAGGGGAAGGGGGTTCTGAAATAAATAGGGAGAGAGTGGGAGGTGGATAGAAGATGGATAGAGGAGAGGATAGGTGGAGAGGAAACAAACAGGTCGAAGAGGCGGGGATGGGGCCAGTAAAGGTGAGTGTAGGTGGGGAGTTAGGGAGGGGATTGGTCAGTCCAGGGAGGATGGACAGGTCAAGGGGGCGGATGAGGTTAGTCGGTAGGAGATGGAGGTGCGGCTTGAGGTGGGAGGAGGAAAAACAGGTTAGGGAGGCAGGGACGAGCTGGACTGGTTTTGGGATGCGGTAGGGGGAGGGGAAACTTGTGAAAACCCACACAGTCACAGGGAGAATGTGTGGATTTTGCACTGTCACCTGTGGCTGGAATCGAACCTGGGTCCCTGGTGCTATGAAGCAGCAGTGCTAACCACTGTGCCACCGAGTCGATTAGTGGCATTATCACCAGAATATTAGCCCGGAGACCCAGAGAGTGTTCCGGGGACAAGGGTTCAAATCCTACCATGGCAGATAGTGAGGTCTGAATTTTAAAAAGTAAAATCTGGAATTAAGAGTCTACTGATAGCCACAAAACCATTGCCGAGTGTTGGAAAAATCCCATCTGGTTCATAAACATTCTTCAGGGAAGGAGCATGCCATCCTTACCTAGTCTGGCCTATGCGACTCCAGACCCAAAGCAATGACGTTAACTCTTAACTGGTCTTTGGGATGGGCAATAAATGCTGGCCTAGCCAACGATGCCTACAATCCATGAAAGTGTGTTTTATTCAATCTGAATGATCAAAACTAATAACTGAAGAGTTAGCACCAACAAAGGTGCTATAGGTTGAATAGCATCAGGTATGCTGTAAACCATGGATTTACAAGCCATCAAGGTACTAATTCAGTGTTTAAACTTAGTTTGTCTTTTAATTTGTATGTAAAAGCAACTTCAGAGTTATAGTAATTAAAAACATTCAGCTAGTGCTACTGTTTCCAAATAATGCCAAAGAACCTTGGCTGGAAAGTTGTTACATAGAAAAGGAGCATATCAGGTACATCTATAATGAGCTTCACAATCAAACATTCTACCATCATTTATGATCTAGACATTTGCACTAAGAATATCAAGAAGATACGGACCTTTCCGTAGGCATAGATTAGTATGGGTCAAATTAATTACCTTTTCCCAATATATCAAACAGAGTTTAATGAGTTTCAATGCTAAAAAGCTTCAGAAATAGCCGATAAAGATTTGGCTTTACAATATCGATTTGTGTTACCGGGGTCACTCCAGTCAACAAATTTATCTTTGGTAACCAAAAGGTGACAACATACTGCAATCATGCCAGAAACATTTAGATTAAGGCTACAAATAAGCCACCTTTTAGCTTCAAACTTGATCATCAAGTTACCTGTACTTGTATTGCTTCCAATGTTGTTCATTGCAGATGGCACCGATGCAGATGTATGCAGAGGCAAATGTCCATTCTCACAGGTCATTGGCTTCTCCTGCCAAGCAGGGACAGTTATGCACATACTGCTATCTGCTCGACTTTGCCATTCATTTAGCTTGTCTTCAACATTCTGCCTTTGATTTTGGTTGTACACTCCTGTGTAAATAGAGTCTGCTGGGCTCACATTTTGCGAGCTATAGTTGGTTGACATGCGTTCCTCCAAGTGGGTTAGCCATAAGGCCAGAGAACTCCGGTCATCCAGTGATGTGGCAGGATGGATTAGTGCATAGGATAACAGCTGTCTACTCTCTTCAATGAAGAGGTTGCTATCGATGGAATAGGCCAGCACCTTCTGCAGCAGTTTCATATATTCTGACTTTGCCTCCACATTCCCAGGCTGAAGTAAAGGAAGATGGGAAAGCAATTGCAGAACAACCTTTTCCTTTGGATCCTGATGCCATTGGCTGATGAAAGCTACAAAACAAATAAAAGAAAATTCAAGTCATTCGAAATAAAGCTGTTGTTATTTATTAACTTTTCACTACCTTTCATTCACTCTCAAATTACATGCACCATTGGCTCACATATGCAAAAAGGCTATATTTATCTGACAAATTTAAGTTTCTGTATAAAATAAAACAGGACTCTGGATCAGTGTTATCTGTTAAAATTAATATGGAGATTTTTATTCCTCTGCCCTTTTCACTGTGGTGCTGCAAATTATTTTTGAGTGCTCATGCAATTCTCTTTCAGAGGTCTTTAACGAATCTGCTTCCATCACCCTTACACACAGTGCATTCCAGATTTAAACCCCTTGTAGCGTTAAGAAAAGATTTATTTCATGTTGCCTTTTTTCTTTTCCCATTCACCTCAAATCTGATTTCTGGCTCTCAAACCTTCCACTAACTGGAAGGGTCGCTCCATCCACTAACATTTCCTTCCAATTTTGAACACTAATCAAATTTCCTCAACTTCCTCTAAAGACGACAGGCCAGCTTCTCCAATCCATGCAGTTAACTACAGTTCTTTACTTCTGGAACTATTCTTGTCACTTTTTTTTTTAAAAACACTGTTTTGAATACATTTACAACCTTTTAAAAATGAAGTGACCAGAGCTGAACACAATACTCCAGTTGAGGACAATCAGCATTTTAAAGACAGACGCTCACCACAACTTCCATACCTTTGTACACTAGGGCTTTATAAATAAAGTCCAAGATCCCATAAGCCATATTAACCAATTTTGCAAACTGCATTGTCAGTACTGTGTTCATGTGTACTCCTCGATCTCTATGCTCCTGTGGCCATATATTCTTGATCTTCCTGCCAAAATACCTCACTTTACATTTCTCAGCATTAAAAGTCATCTGTCCAGTTATTCCACTCAACTCATTAGACCTCAAGAAAGTATATCACTGTTGTCACACAGTTCACAATACTTCCAAGTTTGGTGAGATAGCAAATTTTGAAATTGCTCTCCACTCATTTAAGCATAAGCCATTAATACTAAGTTTAACTATGGTCCTGGCACCGGACCCCAAGGAATCCCTCACCATACCTTCTTTCAGCCTAGGAAACCAGTCACCACTATTGTTCCCATTGTTCATCCAACTGTGTATCCAAGCCATCATCATTCCTTTATTTCCATGGGGTTTGACTTCTGACCAGAAAAATACTTGTGACATGTTATGAAATGTCATTTGGAAGTCTATGTGCACTACTTCAATCACATTACCTTCAAAAGACCTTCTCATGTCATCAAGAAACTCAAGCAGGCTAGTTAACACAATTGACCTTTACAAAATCCATGCTGGCTTTCTCTAATTAGTCCATATTCAACCAAGTGACTGCTAATTGCATTGATGGATTTTTAGAACTAATAATCCAGGACAAAATTAAACATTGATTTTTTAAGCTTGTGTATCCCTCATCCAGTAATCTATTTTGTGTCACACTAAACAGTGAGCTCCCAGGGAAGTTTCTGCTGTCTGTCTATTGGTGGGAGGCTGGAAAAGCACTAGATCAGACAGAATCCGAGGTGCAAAAAACTCAACGTTTCGGGCCGAAACCCTTTGTCAGGACTCTTCTGCTGTGTCAGGCTAGCTTCTCTCTATTAGGACTAAGCTGTTAGCTGTTTAGTAATATATAGACATGCAAGTATGAGGATGAAATAGAAAATATGACAGCAGACTACAGATTAAAGTGAAGGAAAACCAATGAGATCTCTACACACTGGAGGGAAAATTAAAGACTATCATTTTGATCAGTATTTTAATTATCCCCTCAAATTAGCGCAGGCTCATGTCAAAATAATGCAAATTGATTAAAAGCACAAAACTCAAAGCCACGCTTCAGTGGCTGAGGGCTGGCTTTTTCTTGGCCAGGTAAGTTTTGAACTGCAGGGGAGATGAATTAAAACAACCAGTCTTAAACTAACTGAATCAAGCCCTTATCAGAGAACGCCAAAACTTGAAGGTAAACGGATGAACATCCTTGGGGTTATCACTGACCAGAAACTCAAATAGAAACTCCACACGAACACAGTGCGTACAAGAGCAAGTCAGAGCATAGGAATGCTGTGGTAAGTAACTTAACCCGACTCCCCAAAGCCCATCATTTACAATGCACAATTCAAAAACACGATGGAATACTCATCACTTGCACGGATTGGTGCATGGTTTTGACTGCAGACAGTTGTACAGCATGGAAACAGACCCTTCGGACCAAGTCATCCATGCTGACCAGATATCCTAAGTTAACCTAGTCCCATATCTCTCTAAAACCTTCCTAGCCATATACACATTCAGATGCCTTTTTAAGTGCGCCTGCCACCACCACTTTCTCTGGCAGCTCATTCCATACACACACCATCCTCTGCACGAAAACGTTGCCCTTTAGGTCACTTCTATATCTTTCCCCTCTCACCTTAAACCTATGCCCTCTAGTTTTGGACACCACTCCTCTGGGGGAAAGACTTTGGCTATTCACCCTATGCTCCTCATGATTTTATAAATTTCTATAAGGTCACTCCTCCAGGGAAACACTTTGACACTCCAGGGAAAATAGCTCCAGCCTATTTAGGCCCTCCCTATTGCTCAAACCCTCTAATCCTTGTAAATCTTTTCTGAACCCCCTCAAGTTTCACAACATGCATCTTATAGCAGAGACCAGAACTGCGCACGGTATTCCAAAAGTGGCCTAACCAACGTTGTGCACAGCTGCAACACAACCTCCTAAACTCAATGCGCTGACCAATAACAAGATATGCAGCCCATTTGATAAGCATTACATCCACACTCTCCATCACTGATGCTTAGTACACACTACTGCTACAATATGCACTGCAGAAATTCAAAGATACTTAGACAACACCTTCCAAACCCAAGACTACTTCCACCTAGAAGGACAAGGGCAGGTACGTGGGAACACCACCATTTGCAAGATCCCTCTCCAAGCCACTCACCACCTAGACTTGGAAATATATTGCTGTTCCTTCACTGTTGTTGGGTCAAAATCCTGGAATTCCCTCACTATGGGCATTGTGGGTCTACTTCGAGCAAGTAGACTGCAATGGTTCAAGAAGGCAACTTGCCATCACCTGCTCAAGGGCAATTAGAGACAGACAATAAATGGCTGGCCAGCCAGTGATGCCCACACCGTTAGTGACCCCTTGATGGGCTGCACCATAATTTGAGTTATACTACAGACTGGGAAAACATTTGCAGTGAAGTCAGTATTATTTTAACAGTGCTTCTGCAAACACCCAATCGTCATTCCATCTTTCCTAAATGATCACACTCGCCATACCTACCTTCTTTCATCTCTCATTGTCCTACTACTTCCCTCCACCCATCATTGCACAATTTTCAGGCTGTACCCTCTCCCCTCCAAAGCTGTCCTCAGCTACTCTCTCCCATGGTACCTCTCTCCACTGCCTCTTTCTTTCTTCCTCAACTCATTTAGACTAATTTTTTTGAGCAACTAACATTTTCGAAACTGCCTCAGCTAAAGAAAGTATTTTTCAGAGGGGATAAAGAGAAAGAAACAACCTTGCTGTAAATGCGTAACGTTGCACAGGCTTTCCATTTAACCCCAATTCTTATTTTACAAGATATGTTGCAAATGCTTTATGCATATCACAAAATTCAAAAGGCAGCAAGGCCATAATCATACCAAGTTTATCTACAGCCCAGATCTGCAATTCCATTCATATTATTCTGTACCGTAAGGTTTCAATTTGAAAATCTAATATTTTTAAAAATTGAAACGAAAGACGACCAAAGATTGTTCTGGGTAAGCTTCAAAGGAAATTCTGTATCCAAGTATCAAACCTAATCTTACCAACAACCCTCCCAATCACATCAGCATGGTCAAGGTCAGAACACTGACATGCCTGCACATATTGACTGAATTGTTTCAAACTCTTAGCTTAATTGCAGAGCAGCTCAACAGTTTAAAATCAAAACAAGGTGATAAATGCATTGGTATGACAAGACAGAATACATGTATTTGCTGTTGCAGTAAAGTAAAAGGGATTAAGTCAGTAATGATGATTGTATTGAACAGGGGAAGTTCCACTCAGATGTATAGGAAAAGGTGTACTTAGTACTTGGAAAGATACAGCTGAATTGAGATGGCGGCAGTATCTGAACTCCCACAAATGGTTTAGTTACACAACCAAAATGGTCAAAAATGGTCCACACACACACCCAAGACCAGGCATTTGAGCAATACCAAAGCAAATAAAAACATTAAATAAACCCCAGCAACTGGCAACACCCCAAAGAGGGCAGAAGAGGTCAGCTGAAGTAAGAGGAAAAAAGAACAATGTAAAATAGTCTAGCCCATATCTGCTCATTCTCCCTAATCTGCAATGGATGAAGTTCAGGGCACACCCTCTACGCATCAAACCATCCAAATTAGAATGTCAGATAACAAGGTGTAGAGCTGGATGAACACAGCAGGCCAAGCAGCATCAGAGCAGGAAAGC
>NW_025975628.1:0-7835 GCF_021869965.1 Rhincodon typus
CCACAACGGGAACAGCGGATGCAGCACACCACATTAGCAGATGTGCAGGTGAACATCTGCTTGATGTGGAAAGTCTTCTTGGGGCCTGGGATGGGGGTGAGGGGGGAAGGTGTAGGGGCAGGTGTAGCACTTCCTGCAGTTGCAGGGAAAAGTGCTGGGTGTGGTGGGGCTGGAGGGGAGTGTGGAGCGGACAAGGGAGTCACGGAGAGAGTGGTCCCTCCGGAAAGCAGATAAGGGTGGGGAGGGAAAAATGTCTTTGGTGGTGAGGTCGGATTGCAGATGGCGGAAGTGTCAGAGGATGATGTGTTGGATCCGGAGGTTGGTGGGGTGGTACGTGAGGACGAGGGGGATTCTGTTTGGTTGTTATTGCTGGGAGGGGGTGTGAGGGATGAGTTGCAGGAAATGCGGGAGACACGGTCGAGGGCGTTCTCGACCATGGAGGGGGAGATGTTGCGTTCCTTGAAAAACGAGGACAGCTGAGATATACGGGAGTGGAATGCCTCATCCTGGGAGCAGATGCGGCGAAGGAATTGGGAATAGGGGATGGCATTTTTGCAGGAAGGTGGGTGGGAGGAAGTGTATTCTAGGTAGCTGTGGGAGTCGGTGGGCTTGAAATGGATATCGGTTTCTAGGTGGTTGCCAGAGATGGAGACAGAGAGGTCCAGGAAGGAGAAAGAGGTATTAGAGATGGTACAGGTGAACTTAAGGTTGGGGTGGAAGGTGTTGATGAAGTGGATGAACTGTTAGAGCTCCTCGTGGGAGCACGAGGCGGTGCCGATACAGTCATCAATGTAATGGAGTAAGAGGTGGGGTTTAGGGCCAGTGTAGGTACGGAAGAGGGATTGTTCCACGTAACCTACAAAGAGGCAGGCATAGCTTGGGCCCATGCGGGTACCCATGGCCATCCCCTTTGTCTGTAGGAAGTGGGAGGAATTGAAAGAGGAGTTGTTGAGGGCGAGGACGAGTTCGGCTAAGCGGTTGAGGGTGGACTGGTCGGGCCTGCGGGACAGGAAGAAGCGGAGGGCCTTTAGGCCATCTGTATGGGGAATGCAGCTGTATAGGGACTGGACGTCCATGGTAAAGATGAGGTGTTGGGGACCGGGGAATTGGAAGTTCTGGAGGAGATGGAGGGCGTGGGTGGTGTCACAGATGTAGGTAGGCAGTTCCTGGACGTAGGGGGAGAAAATGGAGTCAAGATAGGTGGAGATAAGTTCGGTGGGGCAGGAGCAGGCGGAGACAATGGGTCGACCAGGGCAATCAGGTTTGTGGATTTTGGGAAGGCACTGATACTGGTTTCTTTACTATCTATTTTCCAGCAGGAATATGGAGATAGCAAGACAACAAAAAGAAACTTCCTTCCCAAATTCCTGGTGTGTAGCTCATGCACTTAGGCCACAAAGCCTATTCAGCAATCCTAAAAGGAGGAGTCCTCACTTAGTGCAGACCAATTTCAGCTTGAGAGCCTAAAAGAGGCATATGCACCTCAATCTTACATTGGGCTTGTTGAGGATTTCTCATTCTGAGGCCTAGTGAGTTTTCTCACTCTATCTTATCAAACCCATCTCACCACTCCATTGGCACCCGATCTTGTAACACACCTTTCCTTGAACAACTCACCATTCAGCAGATGTCTCAGAATTCACCTGCTTCCCTCTCACCTGCACCACCTTTAAAATCTGGTTGGGCACCCAGACAAGCACTTCCCATCTGGAGCTGACCTGCACGGTTGCCGATTTTTGTCCCAGACATGACAGACAGGAGAGAATTGGTGCCCTGCTTTGCAGGCAGGGTCCTGGAGGTCCTGCTGGATGGGAGTGTGCAAACAGGACTTCACCCTCTCCAGAACCAGCCATGGAGGCCATGACGCCAGACCATGCCAATCTGATCCGAGGTGGCCACATGAGTTAGAGCAGTCTCAGTGTCTGGAGGAAGGAGGTCAATGTCCTTCTCCACTCCACCAGCATAAGTGCCACCATCTCCGATACTACTGTCCCTACCTTCCACCAAGGCTCATGCTCTACCATGCTCACTATCATCTGCAACATCTTCCACCACTTGCCAATCCCAAGCTGGTCCAGTCAATGAAATTGGTGAGTCTTCCTAAGCACAGTGTCCTTTCAGAACATTGCAATGAGTGTTGCTAGTGCAGCATCAAATTGCAGAAGCATGTTATAAGTGGATTAGAAATGAGCTGTGCAGGTTCTTACAGGCTGGCACATGCCAGATGCCCGTATCCATGTACAAGGTTCACCTGTAGTTGGTGCCCATGGAGTGTGCCCTGAAATGTTGGTGCCCAGTTTCCAACACAGAGGTCAATTGAACACATGGCAAGCTAAATCTGCCAGCTGCTCACCGTGGTTTCCTCCTCAAGTTTTCCTGACATTGAGCTTGTTTAGTAATGTGGGAGACTGAATATTATAATATTATTGAGGGCATTTGTAGCATTAGCAAGCTGCTTAACAAGTATTAATCCCCACCAGTTGGCATCTCAGAGCTGCTCAGTGAGAATTGTGCCATGCCACTTAAGAAAAGCATAAAAAGGTGGTGAGAATTGTTCCTGACATCAAGATGAGCATCACTGCCCTTGTGGCCCAATTCTGGCACACCTCCTGCCATATCCTTCATCACTCAGACCCCTACAAGATTCCACTCAATGTATATGACCCAAAGTTTGGTTTAGACAGCTTCCAAGACAATGACACTTGTAAAATGGCTCAACCCAATTTACAAGTATGTTGTTTTCAGGTCTTTTTAGGATGCAGGATATTAGTATCAAAAACTAGGTCATGTTGTGCCTGCTTTACAAGTTACAGTTTTTACCTCTCTGTAGTTGTTTATGAAAATAAGTTAATGTTTTCCAGTATGAGATAATTCAAAGTTTATGAAATTTGACTGTAATAAAAACATTAATGTTTTAAAAGATGAAGTTTTTAAAAGATGTTCTAAAACAATTAGGTCGGACTGTTCCTACAGTCATCATGTCCAAGTTAGTGTGAAGAGTGGAACATATCTGGATTTGTGTGTTGGCACATGGGATTGAACAGACTAGAACAATTGCCTGGAATATCACTTTGTGTCATTAATCAGCAGTAGCAATAATTACTACATCGTAACTGTATGCTTTAACCCGAAATGCAAATATCTGTAGGATTTATACTTTCCACGTACTATGACCAAATTTTTATGCCTTATTTGGACTTTATCCATGCACAGTGCAACTAAAATTAAATTCTCTATTCAACACACTGCAAGTTAGCATTTGATCAAAAAAGTTCATGAACGTGACCTAAAGTTTAGATAGGTTTAGAAAGGCTCTCCAGATTTAAGGTAAGAATTTTCATACATATACCAATAATAGCAAATCCACAACTGACACATGCTTTGAACACTACATTTATGAAATAAATTCTCAAACAATTTCTAAATGGAAATGAATTATTGAATGAGAATTAGGAATGTGTTGCAATATGGGCAATGCATTCTTTGGATATCATCGTAGCAGTTTTGAAGAGATGCTGTTTGGGGGGATTCAGGAACAAATTCCAGACAGTTTATATTTGTACTGCATTATATTTATGCTGTAAAAGCCTAGACATTCTAATAACACCTTCTCCTTATATTACTGGAGCACAGCCCTGGGTGTTAGATTTCCAACTCCCACAGACATGGGGCCATGATCAAAGCTGAGATAAGCCTCAGGTCACTTAATGGAAGAGGGTGGGCCTATTGCTGCATAGGGATTCAGACAGCCTCCATGCCATGTGGAAAAACTGGACATTATAAACAAAATAATTTCAGGCCTCTTCTTTGGTTTGAGCTCAAAGTGTCAACTTCCGTTCGGCGAGCAAGTATCTTTCTTAAATTCCATACTCTCTTGACAAAAATTTCCAAGGAACATGATAAATCACAAGCATGTTGTTTCCTTTCATGCTAATTCATCTTTTCCCAGAATTTGGTATTGGAAATGTAAATCTTGCTTGTAATTCCTAGGCCACTTTTGTCAAGGAATAGTATAATATATTCCTCTAACCATTTCCAGACATAACCTCCATTTCGTCAACACTAGTTTGCTCCAGTACATTCAGCACCGTCCAGTACATTCACCTGTACTTTGGAATTACTGCAATTCCCTTTCTACTGACACCAATGTGCCTCCTTCTTCATGCTCTAATAGACCTTGTACAAACTCTTCACTGTCCCATAATTTGGTTTTGCTCCTTTTATTACTTCAGTTCTGCATCTAGTTTTTTTTTTACACAGCATACTTTAGAGGAATTAGAGACATTTTTCTTGAGGGGAATTATTGAAATTGCCGAAGTTGAACTAGCTTTCAGTATCATAAAAATGACAGTATGCTGTGTATATGAGATATTTTGTTTCTTATATAGCCAAATATTTCCATATATTTCACCCTTTTGAGCAATGTTGGGTGATTTTACTTTTGAATAAAATGTTGGATTCAGTCCAAACACTTTAATTTTGAATTTTCCACTGGGGAGTGTGGCAAATATTAATTTAAAGACTTATTTTAAGCAACCATGACAAGACTTAGTTCAGAATTTTGACTGAGTCATTTAACGCAAGTGGACACATAAAACAAAAGCCTTGTAATCTGACTTCAGCATGTTTAAATGTAGATTTTGATTTTTAACTAGTTTTAAGTGGAATCAGCTGGCAGCATGTCAGTTGGAAATATTGAAGATTTTGTCGAATACTTGGTTAAAGACACCTGTCAGGTTAGCTCCCAGGAGTAAATTTAATTTTCAATGTAAAAGAAATGCTTTCTTTAATAGGAATTGCACTGAGGAGAAATTCGCCCTGGGCTCCAGCAGTGATTTGCAAGCTGCAGTAGTGGTGCTGGAACCTCACCGAGAGCTGGAAATCATAAACGAAAACAGAAATTGCTGGGGAATCTCAGCAGGTCTGGAAACACCTGGGGTGAAAAAGCAGAGTTAATGTTTTGGGTCCAGTGATCCTTCCTCAGAATCTGTTAATTTTCCTGACTGTTTAATACTTTTTGATTTTCTCTCTTTTCCTTTCTCTCCAAACAGGTCGTGTTCAATAAATACCATGATCTAAAGCTTGCCAACTGAGGTTTTGATGAGGAATTCCAATGGCATGTTATTAATCCACTTCAAAGGATTTTAGTACTTTAAAAGTATAAACTTAATCTTTCTACTCAAGATGAGATTTTTAAGTCTAGTTCAGGCTGCAATTCTAAACTAAACAAAATTCAAGTCACGGAGGAGGCTTTTATCACCACAAAAGAGTTTGATAATAAATTGATACTAAATGGTAACTACTTTTGAAGAATACTTACATCAACGTACATCACACCAAATAGCTTTAAAAATGGCTTTCCACTATAACAGAAAAATGTAAAGGATTGTCTCTGTCAGTTTAATTGAAATTCTGTGGAAGGACTAACATCTCAAAAGCCACTAGAGAATCCAGTTAGGATTAGTTTGCTCTCTACTTGGTCAATATCACTCCTGTAATACTATCAAGTGATGTGCTCTGCCTAGTAAATAAGAAATAAAGCATAATGCTGATACTTCAGGATGGAATTTGGTCAGCACTTGTAACATTACATGCATAATCCAATATGGAAATCAGAAAATATTGTTTTCTACCATTATGTTCCACTGCCAGAATAAAAACTTGCCACAAAGACAACATTGTATGCACCACTGCTTTTTTTTACTGCCCATACTAAATGCAGCTATCAGATTTCAATGGGGTAAGCTGCTCCCAATTTCCCACCCTGCAGCTCCTGATTGAACTTCCAGGAGGTGCAAGAAGATGGGAACTGTACCAACAGTCTCTTCATCCCCTTTCAGTGCTTCCACATTGCAACTTCCAACAGAACTGTAATTCTCATCAGTAAATGCTGAAAGAATCAGTAGTGTATGAATGTTTCAGGATGCGTAATCTAAAGGCACCGGCTAAGGACTTGGGGACAAAGATTCAAATCCCACCACACTGTCACAGAATTGTTACTGTGCAGAAAAAGACCATTCAGTCCACCATGCCTGTACCAGCTCATCAAATGGGTATTGTACCTGGTACCAATTTTCTGCTTTGTTCTCACCATTGCATATTATTTTTTATCAACTAATTATCCAATACCTTATTGAATTCAATAGTAATAATGACCATGAAACTAGTATCGATTGTTGTAAAAATCCATCTGGTTCACTGAAGACTGCTGACCTTATTTGATAGGACTTCAGATCCACAGCAATGTGGTTGACATTCAACTGCATTTTGAATGGCCTAAGATGCCACTCCCCAAGGGCAATTAGGATTGTTCAACAAATACTGGCTTTACCAGGGACACCCATATCCCAAGAAAAGGGAAAGACAGAAGTCAATTACGTGTCTCATCAGTCTCTGAGGCTAACTCTTACCTTGGAGCTCCAAACATTTGTCCAACTGAAGTTTTATAAAACATTTTCAGCAGGAATTGCCTGTCTGCTTTCTTTACTTTTATTCATCTTTTAGATAGTTCAAATCAGTCTGTTCAGGCGCGTTATGATGCATTTCTGAAGCAGGTGGGATTTGAGCTGGGCCTTCTCACCTAGAAGTAGAAACAAAGCCACTGTGCCACATGATCCCATGCTTAATTGTTATACAGAGATTTTTCGTCCAATTTCTTAATGTTTCAATATCTGCAAAAGTTAATGATGAAACACATGAAGAAATTTTTAATAACTTTAAGAATTATTTTGTTATGACTGAGGCTCGAGGGATGCATTGTTGTTCTGGTTCCACTCCTCCATGGATCTCAAATTGAATAAAATAACTTTTACCAGTTACTAAGGTGACCAAACACATTGTCTATATCAAGTTTCAAACAACAGATCGGACAGATTTCTGAAAATGCACAATTATTGGTTTATTGTCAAACCAAACTAAATGTTTTTCAATGAAAATTGTTAAGTGTATGGATTATGTGAACAGAAAACAGGAAAATATTGATTTGATTGGACACTTTCTGCTGTAAAATGGTTAACTGCCCTTAATTGCTGGAACACCTGTCATTGGTCAATAACACGTCTGTAATGGAGATAGTAGGAACTGCAGATGCTGGAGAATCTGAGATAACAAGGTGTAGAGCTGGATGAACACAGCAGGCCAAGCAGCATCAATGGAGCAGGAAGGCTGACATTTCAGGCCTACACCCTTCTTCAGAAATGGGGGAGGGGAAGGGGAAGAGGACTCTGAAATAAATAGGGAAGAGAGGAGAGGCGGATAGAAGATGGATAGAGGAGAAGATAGGTGGAGAGGAGACAGACAGGTCAAAGAGGCAGGGATGGAGCCAGTAAAGGTGAATGTAGGTGGGGAGGTAGGGAGGAGATAGGTCAGTCCAGGGAGGACAGACAGGTCAAGGCGGCAGGATGAGGTTAGGAGGTAGGAGATGGGGGTGGGGCTTGAGGTGGGAGGAGGGGATAGGTGGGAGGAAGGACAGGTTAGGGAGGCGGGGACAAGCTGGGCTGGTTTTGGGATGCGGTAGGGGGAGGGGAGATTTTGAAGCTTTTGAAATCCACATTGATACCATTGGGCTGCAGGGTTCCCAAGCGGAATATGAGGTGCTGTTCCTGCAACCTTCGGGTGGCATTGTTGTGGCACTGCAGGAGGCCCAGGATGGACGTGTCGTCTGAGGAATGGGAGGGGGAGTTGAAATGGTTCGCGACTGGGAGGTGCAGTTGTTTAGTGCGAACCGAGCGTAGGTGTTCTGCAAAGCGGTCCCCAAGCCTCCGCTTGGTTTCCCCAATGTAGAGGAGACCACAACGGGAACAGCGGATGCAGCACACCACATTAGCAGATGTGCA
>NW_025975629.1:0-7835 GCF_021869965.1 Rhincodon typus
CCACAACGGGAACAGCGGATGCAGCACACCACATTAGCAGATGTGCAGGTGAACATCTGCTTGATGTGGAAAGTCTTCTTGGGGCCTGGGATGGGGGTGAGGGGGGAAGGTGTAGGGGCAGGTGTAGCACTTCCTGCAGTTGCAGGGAAAAGTGCTGGGTGTGGTGGGGCTGGAGGGGAGTGTGGAGCGGACAAGGGAGTCACGGAGAGAGTGGTCCCTCCGGAAAGCAGATAAGGGTGGGGAGGGAAAAATGTCTTTGGTGGTGAGGTCGGATTGCAGATGGCGGAAGTGTCAGAGGATGATGTGTTGGATCCGGAGGTTGGTGGGGTGGTACGTGAGGACGAGGGGGATTCTGTTTGGTTGTTATTGCTGGGAGGGGGTGTGAGGGATGAGTTGCAGGAAATGCGGGAGACACGGTCGAGGGCGTTCTCGACCATGGAGGGGGAGATGTTGCGTTCCTTGAAAAACGAGGACAGCTGAGATATACGGGAGTGGAATGCCTCATCCTGGGAGCAGATGCGGCGAAGGAATTGGGAATAGGGGATGGCATTTTTGCAGGAAGGTGGGTGGGAGGAAGTGTATTCTAGGTAGCTGTGGGAGTCGGTGGGCTTGAAATGGATATCGGTTTCTAGGTGGTTGCCAGAGATGGAGACAGAGAGGTCCAGGAAGGAGAAAGAGGTATTAGAGATGGTACAGGTGAACTTAAGGTTGGGGTGGAAGGTGTTGATGAAGTGGATGAACTGTTAGAGCTCCTCGTGGGAGCACGAGGCGGTGCCGATACAGTCATCAATGTAATGGAGTAAGAGGTGGGGTTTAGGGCCAGTGTAGGTACGGAAGAGGGATTGTTCCACGTAACCTACAAAGAGGCAGGCATAGCTTGGGCCCATGCGGGTACCCATGGCCATCCCCTTTGTCTGTAGGAAGTGGGAGGAATTGAAAGAGGAGTTGTTGAGGGCGAGGACGAGTTCGGCTAAGCGGTTGAGGGTGGACTGGTCGGGCCTGCGGGACAGGAAGAAGCGGAGGGCCTTTAGGCCATCTGTATGGGGAATGCAGCTGTATAGGGACTGGACGTCCATGGTAAAGATGAGGTGTTGGGGACCGGGGAATTGGAAGTTCTGGAGGAGATGGAGGGCGTGGGTGGTGTCACAGATGTAGGTAGGCAGTTCCTGGACGTAGGGGGAGAAAATGGAGTCAAGATAGGTGGAGATAAGTTCGGTGGGGCAGGAGCAGGCGGAGACAATGGGTCGACCAGGGCAATCAGGTTTGTGGATTTTGGGAAGGCACTGATACTGGTTTCTTTACTATCTATTTTCCAGCAGGAATATGGAGATAGCAAGACAACAAAAAGAAACTTCCTTCCCAAATTCCTGGTGTGTAGCTCATGCACTTAGGCCACAAAGCCTATTCAGCAATCCTAAAAGGAGGAGTCCTCACTTAGTGCAGACCAATTTCAGCTTGAGAGCCTAAAAGAGGCATATGCACCTCAATCTTACATTGGGCTTGTTGAGGATTTCTCATTCTGAGGCCTAGTGAGTTTTCTCACTCTATCTTATCAAACCCATCTCACCACTCCATTGGCACCCGATCTTGTAACACACCTTTCCTTGAACAACTCACCATTCAGCAGATGTCTCAGAATTCACCTGCTTCCCTCTCACCTGCACCACCTTTAAAATCTGGTTGGGCACCCAGACAAGCACTTCCCATCTGGAGCTGACCTGCACGGTTGCCGATTTTTGTCCCAGACATGACAGACAGGAGAGAATTGGTGCCCTGCTTTGCAGGCAGGGTCCTGGAGGTCCTGCTGGATGGGAGTGTGCAAACAGGACTTCACCCTCTCCAGAACCAGCCATGGAGGCCATGACGCCAGACCATGCCAATCTGATCCGAGGTGGCCACATGAGTTAGAGCAGTCTCAGTGTCTGGAGGAAGGAGGTCAATGTCCTTCTCCACTCCACCAGCATAAGTGCCACCATCTCCGATACTACTGTCCCTACCTTCCACCAAGGCTCATGCTCTACCATGCTCACTATCATCTGCAACATCTTCCACCACTTGCCAATCCCAAGCTGGTCCAGTCAATGAAATTGGTGAGTCTTCCTAAGCACAGTGTCCTTTCAGAACATTGCAATGAGTGTTGCTAGTGCAGCATCAAATTGCAGAAGCATGTTATAAGTGGATTAGAAATGAGCTGTGCAGGTTCTTACAGGCTGGCACATGCCAGATGCCCGTATCCATGTACAAGGTTCACCTGTAGTTGGTGCCCATGGAGTGTGCCCTGAAATGTTGGTGCCCAGTTTCCAACACAGAGGTCAATTGAACACATGGCAAGCTAAATCTGCCAGCTGCTCACCGTGGTTTCCTCCTCAAGTTTTCCTGACATTGAGCTTGTTTAGTAATGTGGGAGACTGAATATTATAATATTATTGAGGGCATTTGTAGCATTAGCAAGCTGCTTAACAAGTATTAATCCCCACCAGTTGGCATCTCAGAGCTGCTCAGTGAGAATTGTGCCATGCCACTTAAGAAAAGCATAAAAAGGTGGTGAGAATTGTTCCTGACATCAAGATGAGCATCACTGCCCTTGTGGCCCAATTCTGGCACACCTCCTGCCATATCCTTCATCACTCAGACCCCTACAAGATTCCACTCAATGTATATGACCCAAAGTTTGGTTTAGACAGCTTCCAAGACAATGACACTTGTAAAATGGCTCAACCCAATTTACAAGTATGTTGTTTTCAGGTCTTTTTAGGATGCAGGATATTAGTATCAAAAACTAGGTCATGTTGTGCCTGCTTTACAAGTTACAGTTTTTACCTCTCTGTAGTTGTTTATGAAAATAAGTTAATGTTTTCCAGTATGAGATAATTCAAAGTTTATGAAATTTGACTGTAATAAAAACATTAATGTTTTAAAAGATGAAGTTTTTAAAAGATGTTCTAAAACAATTAGGTCGGACTGTTCCTACAGTCATCATGTCCAAGTTAGTGTGAAGAGTGGAACATATCTGGATTTGTGTGTTGGCACATGGGATTGAACAGACTAGAACAATTGCCTGGAATATCACTTTGTGTCATTAATCAGCAGTAGCAATAATTACTACATCGTAACTGTATGCTTTAACCCGAAATGCAAATATCTGTAGGATTTATACTTTCCACGTACTATGACCAAATTTTTATGCCTTATTTGGACTTTATCCATGCACAGTGCAACTAAAATTAAATTCTCTATTCAACACACTGCAAGTTAGCATTTGATCAAAAAAGTTCATGAACGTGACCTAAAGTTTAGATAGGTTTAGAAAGGCTCTCCAGATTTAAGGTAAGAATTTTCATACATATACCAATAATAGCAAATCCACAACTGACACATGCTTTGAACACTACATTTATGAAATAAATTCTCAAACAATTTCTAAATGGAAATGAATTATTGAATGAGAATTAGGAATGTGTTGCAATATGGGCAATGCATTCTTTGGATATCATCGTAGCAGTTTTGAAGAGATGCTGTTTGGGGGGATTCAGGAACAAATTCCAGACAGTTTATATTTGTACTGCATTATATTTATGCTGTAAAAGCCTAGACATTCTAATAACACCTTCTCCTTATATTACTGGAGCACAGCCCTGGGTGTTAGATTTCCAACTCCCACAGACATGGGGCCATGATCAAAGCTGAGATAAGCCTCAGGTCACTTAATGGAAGAGGGTGGGCCTATTGCTGCATAGGGATTCAGACAGCCTCCATGCCATGTGGAAAAACTGGACATTATAAACAAAATAATTTCAGGCCTCTTCTTTGGTTTGAGCTCAAAGTGTCAACTTCCGTTCGGCGAGCAAGTATCTTTCTTAAATTCCATACTCTCTTGACAAAAATTTCCAAGGAACATGATAAATCACAAGCATGTTGTTTCCTTTCATGCTAATTCATCTTTTCCCAGAATTTGGTATTGGAAATGTAAATCTTGCTTGTAATTCCTAGGCCACTTTTGTCAAGGAATAGTATAATATATTCCTCTAACCATTTCCAGACATAACCTCCATTTCGTCAACACTAGTTTGCTCCAGTACATTCAGCACCGTCCAGTACATTCACCTGTACTTTGGAATTACTGCAATTCCCTTTCTACTGACACCAATGTGCCTCCTTCTTCATGCTCTAATAGACCTTGTACAAACTCTTCACTGTCCCATAATTTGGTTTTGCTCCTTTTATTACTTCAGTTCTGCATCTAGTTTTTTTTTTACACAGCATACTTTAGAGGAATTAGAGACATTTTTCTTGAGGGGAATTATTGAAATTGCCGAAGTTGAACTAGCTTTCAGTATCATAAAAATGACAGTATGCTGTGTATATGAGATATTTTGTTTCTTATATAGCCAAATATTTCCATATATTTCACCCTTTTGAGCAATGTTGGGTGATTTTACTTTTGAATAAAATGTTGGATTCAGTCCAAACACTTTAATTTTGAATTTTCCACTGGGGAGTGTGGCAAATATTAATTTAAAGACTTATTTTAAGCAACCATGACAAGACTTAGTTCAGAATTTTGACTGAGTCATTTAACGCAAGTGGACACATAAAACAAAAGCCTTGTAATCTGACTTCAGCATGTTTAAATGTAGATTTTGATTTTTAACTAGTTTTAAGTGGAATCAGCTGGCAGCATGTCAGTTGGAAATATTGAAGATTTTGTCGAATACTTGGTTAAAGACACCTGTCAGGTTAGCTCCCAGGAGTAAATTTAATTTTCAATGTAAAAGAAATGCTTTCTTTAATAGGAATTGCACTGAGGAGAAATTTGCCCTGGGCTCCAGCAGTGATTTGCAAGCTGCAGTAGTGGTGCTGGAACCTCACCGAGAGCTGGAAATCATAAACGAAAACAGAAATTGCTGGGGAATCTCAGCAGGTCTGGAAACACCTGGGGTGAAAAAGCAGAGTTAATGTTTTGGGTCCAGTGATCCTTCCTCAGAATCTGTTAATTTTCCTGACTGTTTAATACTTTTTGATTTTCTCTCTTTTCCTTTCTCTCCAAACAGGTCGTGTTCAATAAATACCATGATCTAAAGCTTGCCAACTGAGGTTTTGATGAGGAATTCCAATGGCATGTTATTAATCCACTTCAAAGGATTTTAGTACTTTAAAAGTATAAACTTAATCTTTCTACTCAAGATGAGATTTTTAAGTCTAGTTCAGGCTGCAATTCTAAACTAAACAAAATTCAAGTCACGGAGGAGGCTTTTATCACCACAAAAGAGTTTGATAATAAATTGATACTAAATGGTAACTACTTTTGAAGAATACTTACATCAACGTACATCACACCAAATAGCTTTAAAAATGGCTTTCCACTATAACAGAAAAATGTAAAGGATTGTCTCTGTCAGTTTAATTGAAATTCTGTGGAAGGACTAACATCTCAAAAGCCACTAGAGAATCCAGTTAGGATTAGTTTGCTCTCTACTTGGTCAATATCACTCCTGTAATACTATCAAGTGATGTGCTCTGCCTAGTAAATAAGAAATAAAGCATAATGCTGATACTTCAGGATGGAATTTGGTCAGCACTTGTAACATTACATGCATAATCCAATATGGAAATCAGAAAATATTGTTTTCTACCATTATGTTCCACTGCCAGAATAAAAACTTGCCACAAAGACAACATTGTATGCACCACTGCTTTTTTTTACTGCCCATACTAAATGCAGCTATCAGATTTCAATGGGGTAAGCTGCTCCCAATTTCCCACCCTGCAGCTCCTGATTGAACTTCCAGGAGGTGCAAGAAGATGGGAACTGTACCAACAGTCTCTTCATCCCCTTTCAGTGCTTCCACATTGCAACTTCCAACAGAACTGTAATTCTCATCAGTAAATGCTGAAAGAATCAGTAGTGTATGAATGTTTCAGGATGCGTAATCTAAAGGCACCGGCTAAGGACTTGGGGACAAAGATTCAAATCCCACCACACTGTCACAGAATTGTTACTGTGCAGAAAAAGACCATTCAGTCCACCATGCCTGTACCAGCTCATCAAATGGGTATTGTACCTGGTACCAATTTTCTGCTTTGTTCTCACCATTGCATATTATTTTTTATCAACTAATTATCCAATACCTTATTGAATTCAATAGTAATAATGACCATGAAACTAGTATCAATTGTTGTAAAAATCCATCTGGTTCACTGAAGACTGCTGACCTTATTTGATAGGACTTCAGATCCACAGCAATGTGGTTGACATTCAACTGCATTTTGAATGGCCTAAGATGCCACTCCCCAAGGGCAATTAGGATTGTTCAACAAATACTGGCTTTACCAGGGACACCCATATCCCAAGAAAAGGGAAAGACAGAAGTCAATTACGTGTCTCATCAGTCTCTGAGGCTAACTCTTACCTTGGAGCTCCAAACATTTGTCCAACTGAAGTTTTATAAAACATTTTCAGCAGGAATTGCCTGTCTGCTTTCTTTACTTTTATTCATCTTTTAGATAGTTCAAATCAGTCTGTTCAGGCGCGTTATGATGCATTTCTGAAGCAGGTGGGATTTGAGCTGGGCCTTCTCACCTAGAAGTAGAAACAAAGCCACTGTGCCACATGATCCCATGCTTAATTGTTATACAGAGATTTTTCGTCCAATTTCTTAATGTTTCAATATCTGCAAAAGTTAATGATGAAACACATGAAGAAATTTTTAATAACTTTAAGAATTATTTTGTTATGACTGAGGCTCGAGGGATGCATTGTTGTTCTGGTTCCACTCCTCCATGGATCTCAAATTGAATAAAATAACTTTTACCAGTTACTAAGGTGACCAAACACATTGTCTATATCAAGTTTCAAACAACAGATCGGACAGATTTCTGAAAATGCACAATTATTGGTTTATTGTCAAACCAAACTAAATGTTTTTCAATGAAAATTGTTAAGTGTATGGATTATGTGAACAGAAAACAGGAAAATATTGATTTGATTGGACACTTTCTGCTGTAAAATGGTTAACTGCCCTTAATTGCTGGAACACCTGTCATTGGTCAATAACACGTCTGTAATGGAGATAGTAGGAACTGCAGATGCTGGAGAATCTGAGATAACAAGGTGTAGAGCTGGATGAACACAGCAGGCCAAGCAGCATCAATGGAGCAGGAAGGCTGACATTTCAGGCCTACACCCTTCTTCAGAAATGGGGGAGGGGAAGGGGAAGAGGACTCTGAAATAAATAGGGAAGAGAGGAGAGGCGGATAGAAGATGGATAGAGGAGAAGATAGGTGGAGAGGAGACAGACAGGTCAAAGAGGCAGGGATGGAGCCAGTAAAGGTGAATGTAGGTGGGGAGGTAGGGAGGAGATAGGTCAGTCCAGGGAGGACAGACAGGTCAAGGCGGCAGGATGAGGTTAGGAGGTAGGAGATGGGGGTGGGGCTTGAGGTGGGAGGAGGGGATAGGTGGGAGGAAGGACAGGTTAGGGAGGCGGGGACAAGCTGGGCTGGTTTTGGGATGCGGTAGGGGGAGGGGAGATTTTGAAGCTTTTGAAATCCACATTGATACCATTGGGCTGCAGGGTTCCCAAGCGGAATATGAGGTGCTGTTCCTGCAACCTTCGGGTGGCATTGTTGTGGCACTGCAGGAGGCCCAGGATGGACGTGTCGTCTGAGGAATGGGAGGGGGAGTTGAAATGGTTCGCGACTGGGAGGTGCAGTTGTTTAGTGCGAACCGAGCGTAGGTGTTCTGCAAAGCGGTCCCCAAGCCTCCGCTTGGTTTCCCCAATGTAGAGGAGACCACAACGGGAACAGCGGATGCAGCACACCACATTAGCAGATGTGCA
>NW_025975630.1:0-7835 GCF_021869965.1 Rhincodon typus
TTCACAAGCTTCAAAATCTCCCCTCCCCCTACCGCATCCCAAAACCAGTCCAGCTCGTCCCCGCCTCCCTAACCGGTTCTTCCTCCCACCTATCCCCTCCTCCCACCTCAAGCCACACCCCCATCTCCTACCGACTAACCTCATCCCGCACCCTTGACCTGTCCGTCCTCCCTGGAC
Source organism: Rhincodon typus (assembly GCF_021869965.1). NCBI lineage: Eukaryota > Metazoa > Chordata > Chondrichthyes > Orectolobiformes > Rhincodontidae > Rhincodon > Rhincodon typus. The sequence continues at coordinate 178 of NW_025975630.1, forward strand.
TGACCTGTCCCCTTCCTAACTCCCCACCTCCACTCACCTTTACTTGCTCCATCCCCGCCTCTTCGACATGTTTGTTTCCTCTCCTCTATCCATCTTCTATCCGCCTCCCACTCTCTCCCTATTTATTTCAGAACCCCCTTCCCCTCCCCCTTTTCTGATGAAGGGTCTAGGCCCGAAATGTCAGCCTTTCTGCTCCTATGATGCTGCTTGGCCTGCTGTGTTCATCCACCCCTGCACCTTGTTGTCTCCGTAGCATAAATGCGGCTTGTATAAAGAGAGAATAAGCAGCGGGATCCAAGGAAATACCAGCATTAAAGGAAAATTAAAATATACATCAACCAGAGAAGAATGAAGCTGGCAGATATGGCAAAGAGTAAAGTCACAGATTTTTTTCTGCTGTCTGTCTCTGGATCTTTCTCTATTTTTCTCTGACCCCTCAGTCCCTTGCGCACCTTAACGGCGTCGAAGATCCGTCTAACTGTCAGAATGTTGATAAAGAGAATAAAAGTGAATGGGAGAAATGGCGTTAAAAATTTTTCAAAATATTTAAAACTTGCCCACTGACGGTCATTATAATAACCGTAGCTAGTATTACAGTACCATGGAACATTGTTGATAATCTTTGCAGGTTCAAATCGAAAGTAGCTGGGAATGTTCTTTAAAGAAAAGAAAATGCAGATTGTCACTAGAACCCTCATTGCAATTTTCTCTGTGCAGTAATTAATTTTCATCTGATGAAAACAAATGGCGACAAATCGATCAAAAGAAAAAGCAACCGTGAACCAGACAGAAGAATCAATGGTCAAACGACTCAGGGCATAGATAACAGTACAAACAGGAGTGACGTCCAGGAAACATGGTGGATAACAATAATAAGGAAATCGACGAAGTACAACATAAATAACAATGAACTGTAGATCAGACGCTGCCATGGCCACCAGATAGCGAATGCTGCCTGCAGAAAGACCGCACTTGCCCCGAGCTCAGATTGGAATCACCAATAGAGTAACTAAGAGAGAGAAAGGAAAAAACAGACTTGAATTTACTGATTAAACATTCTCCTTGCCTGAACCCAGATAGTAAATAATGGCACAAAAATAATTGTTGTTCCATGTCGTATGAAGTTTAAAGAATCTGAACCACAGCAGCAAACTCTCTCTAAGTGAATCATTTGCACTTTACAAAGACAAAAGGAAAAACATTAGCAGCAGGTTGCTCCCAGAAACACAGTCATGGTGCTCATTTTTGTTTTGGTGGTGGGGGTGTGGGTGTCAGCAGTGGTTGATTTCACCTGTTTTATAGGTTACTGTGACCGGCTGGAGTTTCCAGTAAGACCATAACATCCACACCAAGACACGGATCAGGAAATCAAAGAATGGGCAACACCTAATATGTACATTGATTGCAAAATTTCTGTATTTGGTTTTGGAGTCACCACAGCTCAGATTGACTCTAGAATTATATATCCACACTGTATGAATGATAGTACAGGGCATTGAATCACTCCATGGTGTCTAGTAATGGATGTCCTCCATGGTATGGATGAATGCAGTTCTGATTCCCTCCCTCTGAGCATTCTCACAATCTGACCCATGGAAGTATTCAGCAGTGAATGCAACCACCATGTCCCAGCTTGGATACCCACCGCAGTCAGAAGGACCTCAACATTTGACACAGACTTCCCCCACCCCCCTCCTTACCCAATCTGTCCAACACTGTACACAAAGTCCCACTCAATAAAACCTGAATTCATGTAGAATTGGTCATTCCAACTTTCCGGTTTAGAAATCACATACTTTATCTGGGATTAAGCAAAGTTTCGTACCTGATGCTCAGGCTCACAACACCCAAGCTCCTCTCCTCGTGAACAGAGATCCCCCTCCCAGGTTTGGAGCGCACATTGGGGCTGTAGCTTGACCACCATTTTCCATGGAAATCACTAGAATTGTAACATTGCTTGGCACTAGAGACCATTAAATACATATCTAAATTGATAGCCAAAGGAAAAAATGACAATCCCAAATGAATGCATGTGGGAGCACCTTCACATAGACAGTTATTGATCAGGGAACATCAAAATATAAAAGCAACAAAGGGCAACATGTGAAATGTCCTGTTTTACAAAGTTGTTTGATCCTCTGCGGGAGAGCAACTGCCACAACACTCTGGATCTCATTTGTTCTATTAAAATCCGCACCACAGTACTGTGCATCTCTTTACAAATGGCACAACTCACACATCTTTTTGACAATCAATTAATTCAATGAAACACTTCATAATTAGAACCCTGTGCTGAGCAAACCACCCACTGAACTGTCCTCACAAATATCATGCCCCCACACATCCACTGACTGAGAAGAACACACAGGATAGTCAAAGCTGTCCATGCTGACCCTCACTGATCATTCCATAATGACCTGCTCAACCCACCCGCTGCCCATGTTGTATCTGGGCTCCAATTTGGAGCAAGCTGCCTGAGCAAGATCCACCAACAAAATACCTTTATATCCAGGAATGGGAAACACCAGGTCTCACTAAGAGGTGGGTTATTCAAAACCTATCTGACCGATAGCAGGCTTTGAACTACCACGGAGAGAGAGTGGCCTTGCTGAACACTTTCTAGGACAAGCCAGGGCTGGTGCTCTGCCAAACATCATCAATGCAACCTCAGTGCAAGTGCATTATAGAGAAACAGAATCCAGTGTAGAGAAACAGACAATGATGCACATGACTGAGGAGTCTCCTAATTGATAAACTATTTGTTTTAAACTCAGTAAGTGAGGACACAATCATCTGGCATCAGTATTTGCCTTGCTAAACGGAAATAAAATCATTATCAGTCATGGGTAGAAATAAGGATGATTTATTGCAGAAACTTATGGAAATTAAGTTACAAGACTTACCAGGAATACCAACAATGGCATACACTTTTTCAACCCTTTCCCTCCGAAGAAGCATTTTGTTGTGTGTGAAACAACTTCTCCCTTCCTGCTGCTGGCAATCCGTCGGAATGGGAGCTGAGACAGTTCCAGAGACTTTATTTTGTATTGTGTTGTGTCTCCACTGGGAAATTGTGATTACATCTTCAATTTTTTTTATCATTTTCAACCAACAGATTAAGACAACATGTTTATTTTAAGTCTGTATCTGAATACAGTCTGTATACCTCAAGGACTGGATTAGTCTGATCCCATTAGGTCTCAAATGTTAATTGCAATTTGTCTTCAAACAACAAGACTTGCATTACGTCACACAGCATCAGTCTCATCAATATCTGAACATCTTTTCAGTGATGAGCTTCATTTGCAGTGACTATTCAGTCACTCAATACCTCATGCAGAGCTCCTTGAGAGTTATTCTACCGCACACTGTTACACCATTGCTTTTCTAGTTAATTCAGTTAACAAGTCATTTAGGAAATTCTGTCTGTGATTGAGCACTCTAAATCAGAACCTGAAGCTGGTACTGAGCACACCAACAGCTGGAACTTACACTAGATTATAATTTCTCAAACCAAATACAAAAAAAGGAAACTAAACCAGAACCTTAATTTCAGAATTCTAGAATGACAGAATCACATAGCCCTGTCAAAATGACACTAAATCTGCATTCATCCCACTTTCTGGCACTTGGCCCATAGCTATGAATGTTATGACTTTTCAAGTGCTTATCCAAGTTACTTTTAAAGATTGTGAGGTTTTTTGTCTCAACTACCTTCTTGGGCAATGCACTGCAGGCCTTTACTATCTTCTAGGCAAGAGGATTTTTCCTCATGTTCCCTCTAAACCTCCTGCCTTTCAGCTTAAATTTATGCCACCTTGTTATTGGCCCTTCACCTAAGGGGAACAACTGCTTTCTATTTACCCTGTTCATGGCCCTCATATTCTTATATACCCAGATGTCTGCTCTAAAGAAAGCAGCCTGAGCTTATCCAGTCTCCCTCTTCACAGCTAAGTTGCAACAGGAGTCTGTTAACTGTCATCTCAACATCTTTCTGTTCCTCCAAGCTTCCCATTCATTGAGTACTGCCTTGTCTTGTGGATCTTGGAAAAGTGCATCACCTCACATTTATCAGGGTTAAATTTCATCTGCCACTGAGCTGCCCATCTGACCAATCTGTCTATTTCTATCTGTAACCTAGGACTATTTTCCTCACTGCCAACCACCTGATCAATATTTATACTTATCATCCCCAACCTCAGTCTCTGTACCCTACCCCCACACCACAACCACCAAACAGCTCCCACCTACCCCCCTCCCCACACGCATACACAAATGCACGCACACACATCTATATCATTTATGAATGTCACTAACGGTAAAGGACCCAGCACTGATCATTGTTGTATGCCATGGCACTGGCCTCAAATTACAGAAATAGCCTCTGTCTGCTATGACTGAGCCAATTTTGGAGCCAATTTGCCAAGTTACTCTGGATGTCATGTGCTTATACCTTCATTATCAATCTCCCATGTGGGACCTTGTCAAAGGCTTTGCTGAAATCTATATAAACTGAGAGTGAGGTTATTGCTTTTTTGCTTTTTGCATTATTCCCATCCTTACTGAGGTGGGGCAAAATGTGTTCCGTAAACCCTGGGTTTCAAATTCCAATATTTCAGCTAAACACATTGCAAAGTCCTTTCGGCCTAAGTAAAAGATTGATTTCTTTCTCAAACACTGATAATCTGAAAGAAATATGAGGGCAATAAACGCTGGCCAGCCAGTGAACCAACATCCCACAAATGAATTTAAAAAAAGAATATCTTGGGTATTTCACACACACACGCATACATACCCCTTTGCTTGGGGAAAAAAATCACTGCTTATCCACAGTTGCTTCAAATCTCCCACTGAACAAATGCACAAATCCATCTCATCAGAAGCAAGCTGGATGGTCTCACAACAGTGAATTCAAGTTAATGTCATTGACACCCTGCACTAAGTTGCCATTTCCTAGGGACGAAATAGAGACAAATTAAAGTACACTCAATAATAAATAACAAAACCTAAACCTTTATTGTTTTATTGGAACAGAAACACCAAGTTGGGTTCTAAATCAGCCAGGAAGCCAGCCATCGAATTGGCTCATATTTAGATACTTCAGAATTATTATTGTGGACCCAGGGCAAATATTATCATGACAGAACAACAGTTTAATAAAGACATGGAAGTATAATTCTAATGTTGACCATGAAACCATTGTAAATTGTCGTAAGAGCCCATTTTCTTCATTTATGCACTTTCGGGAAAGAAAACTGCTGTCCTTACCTGGTCTGGGTTACTCATGACTCCAGACCCACTGATATTGGTGTGGTTGTTGGATGCCAGCCATTTAAACTCCAGGGCTTCACTGCAGGAGTTCCTCAAGATTGTACCATAGGCTTAACTACCTTTAGTGATGAGAGAACAGGTCTTCCTTCAATCATAATGTCATAAGTCTTAGTTTGACAATACTTCATAAGTAAGGCGTTTGATAAGGTTCCCCATGGTAGACTGATGGAGAAAGTGAAGTCGCATGGGGTCCAGGGTGTACTAGCGAGATGGATAGAGAACTGGCTGGGCAACAGGAGACAGAGAGTTGTAGTGGAAGGGAGTTTCTCAAAATGGAGAATTGTGACCAGTGGTGTTCCACAGGGATCCATGTTGGGACCACTGTTGTTTGTGATATACATAAATGATCTGGAGGAAGGTATAGATGGTCTGATTAGCAAGTTTGCAGATGACACTAAGATTGGTGGAGTAGCAGATAATGAAGGGGACTGTCAGAGAATGCAGCAGAATATAGATAGGTTGGAGAGTTGGGCGGAGAAATGGCAGATGGAGTTCAATGCAGGCAAATGCGAGGTGATGCATTTTGGAAGATCCAATTCAAGAGCGAACTATACGGTAAATGGAAAAGCCCTGGGGAAAATTGATGCACAGAGAAATCTGGGTGTTCAGGTCCATTGTACCCTGAAGGTGGCATGCAGGTCGATGGAGTGGTCAAGAAGGCATACAGCATGCTTTCATTCATCAGACGGGGTACTGAGTAGAAGAGTTGGCAGGTCATGTTACAGTTGTATAGGACTTTGGTTCAACTACATTTGGAATACTGCGTACAGTTCTGGTTGCCACATTATCAAAAGGATGTGGATTCTTTGGAGAGAGTGCAGAAGAGGTTCACCAGGATGTTGCCTGGTATGGTGGGCACTAACTATGAAGAGAGGTTGAGTAGATTAGGATTATTTACATTAGAAAGATGGAGGTTGAGGTGGGACCTGATTGAGATCTACAAAATCATGAGAGGTATAGACAGGGTGGATAGCAAGAAGCTTTTTCCCAGAGTGGGGGACGAGGATTCACAATTTCAAAGTGAGAGGGGAAAAGTTTAAGGAAGATATGCGTGGAAAGTTCTTTACGCAGAGGGTGGTGGGTGCCTGGAACGTGTTGCCAGCGGAGATGGTAGAGGCGGGCACGATAGCGTCATTTAAGATGTAACTAGATGGATACATGAATGGGCAGGGAGCAGAGGGATACAGATCCTTGGAAAATAGGCGACAGGTTTAGATAGAGGATCTGGATCAGCGCAGGCTTGGAGGGCTGAAGGGCCTGTTTCTGTGCTGTAATTTTCTTTGTTCTTTGTTCTTTGTACTCCCCAGGACCTTACCATTAAGTGTACACATCCTGCCCTGATTTTCCCTACCAAAATGTAGCACCTCACACTTGTCTATGTTAAACTCCATCTGCCAAACCTCAGCCCATTGGCCCATCTGATCAAGGTCCCATTGTACTCTGAGATAGTCTTCTTTACTGTCCACTACACTTTTGGTATCATCTGATAACTTACTAACCGTACCTCCTATGTTCACGTCCAAATCATTTATATAAATGACAAAAAGCAGTGGACTCAGCACCAATCCTTGCAGCACACTGCTGGTCACAGGCCTCCAGTCCAGAAAGCAACCCTCCAACCACCATCCTCTGTCTCCTACCTTCGAGCCAATTTTGTATCCAAATAACTAGTTCTCTCCATATTCCATGTGATCTACCTTGCCAACCAGTCTACCATGTGGAAGTCCATACAGACAATGTCCACCACTCTGCCTTCATCAATCCTCTTCATCACTTCTTGAAAATGCAACCACGTTAGTGAGAAATGATTTCCCACACACAAAGCCATATCCCAATCAGTCCTTGCCTTTCCTGTCCCTGACAAAGCACTCCAACAACTTGCCCACCACTGACGTCAGGATCACTGGTTTGTAGTTCCCTGGCTTTTCCTTACTACCTTTCTTAAATACGGCATCAAGTTAGCCACCCTCCAGTCTTCTGGCACCTCACCCATGGCTATCGGTGATACAAATATTTCAGCAAGGGGCCCAGCAATCACTTACCTAGCTTCCAAAGATCTAGTGGGAGTGTTGCCAAACAAAGAGACCTTGGAGTTCAGGTTCATAGTTCCTTGAAAGTGGAGTTGCAGGCAGACAGGATAGTGAAGAATGTGTTTGGTATGCATGCCTTTCTTGGTCAGTGCATTGAGTATAGGAGTTAGGGGGTCATGTTGTGACTGTACAGGATACTGGTCAGGCCACTGTTGGAATACTGCGTTCAATTCTCCCTGCTCCCTTCTCCCTGGTTTGTTACCCGTGCCACGTGCTAGCGAGGCGAGGAATAGGGAG
>NW_025975631.1:0-7835 GCF_021869965.1 Rhincodon typus
GGAAACGAGTTGCCCATTTAAATCAGAGATAAGGTGAATGTTCTCACACTCAGAGAGAAGCAAATCTGTGGAATTCTTGAAAACAGAGGCTGTCAAAGCTAGGTATATTCAAGGCTGAGATAGACAGACATTTAGTCATTTCGGGAGTCAAGGGCCACGTGGAAAAGGCAGAACAGTGGTGTTGAGGGATACCAAGTCAGCCATGACCTCATTAAAAGGTATAGCTGACCTGATTGGCCAAATGGTTTTCATTTGCTCCAATTGCTTAACTGTCATTTGGTAAGTGCTGGGGAACAATGTAAACGAAGAAATAGCCGAACATTCACCGGAGATGATTGCAGTCAAACTGAGTCAACGTTGTTTGCTGAAAGGAAATCTGCGCTTGGCAATTTTCCAATTGTTGCTTGCTAATATTAAAAGCCGAGTTCATAAAGGGAGCTCGTAGATGAAGTTTACTTGAATTTTCCATAGCACTCAAAAAGGGGTCATATAAAAGGTCATAGCACAAGGTCAGAGTTGACGGTGTTGGGCAATTAATGAGCATGGACTTCCTATTGTTTAATTAACAGAAGACGCAGAATCGGGATTAATGCATATTTTTTGGAAAGACACAATTCGTGGAGTGCCAGAATGGTCATTCATAGGTCTTCAATTATTTGTCTCTGTTTTAATAACTTGGAGGAAGTGACAGCGTGACGTGTTCAGATTTGCTGACGATACAAAATAGGTGGGAGGGCATGTTGTGATGAGGACGTGGGAATCTGCAAAGGGATATAGGTAGGTTGAGTGAGTGGGAGAAAACTTGGCAGATGCAGTTTCACGTCGGGAATGTGAGCTCATGCACTTTGAGAGCAAGAGTCAAAAGGCAGACTACGATTAAAATCAAAAGAAACTCCGAAAAATTGCGGTGCAGAGTAACCTGGGTGCTTTTGAGAATGAAACACACAAGGCTAGCAGACAGCTGCAGCAAATAATTAATAAGTCAGATGGAATTTTACCATTTATTACTGTGGGGTTATAGTTTAAAAATATGGACGTCTCGTTCCAACTGTGCAGGGTCTGTGAGTCCTCATGCACTGTCGACAGTTTTGGTCCCCTTGTTTTCAAAGGATATAATGGTGTTGGAGTTTGTTCAAAAGAGATTCAAAAGACTGATTCCTGCGATGAAGGTTAAGAACGACTAAACATGCTAGACATTTCTTTATGACAGTTGAGAAGAATGACAGGCTGGTCTTGTTAAAATATGCAAGATTCTGACGGCGCTCGACAGGTTAGATACGAAGAAGATCTTTTCACGAGTAGATGGATCATGAACTAGAGACACATTTTCAGAATAAAGGGATTCTCATTGAAATGGGAGGAAATTCTTTTCTCAAAGATTAGAGAATATCTGGAATTCTCTACCGAAGCAGTTACAGAAGCGAGATCACGAAACGTGCTCTAAAGGAGGGAGAAAGATTCTCAAAAAACAATTAAGTTAAACAATGTATGGATCTGGGAGAAAAGAAGAGTTGATGCCTAGTGCAGATTCACTCTGATCATGCTGATGGGTGCACCAGGTTTGAGTGGCTTAATGTCCCCCTCCTGCTCCTATTTCTGACGTTGTTCCCAGACTGGAAAGAATGTGCCCAGGAGTAAATGGCACATAATTATGTCACTTGACCAAGTTGTGTACCTCATAAGCTGCAGACAAGGATGTCCTGAGGCATGGTATATTGGCGAGACCATGCAGATCCAACAGTAAAAGATGAATAGGCACCGTGCAGCACTCACCAGACAAGAATGTTCCATTCCAGTCAGGGATCTCTTCAGCGGTCAAGGACATTCAGCCCCCAGTTTTCGGGTGAGCCTCCTCCGAGGCGGTCTTCGAGATACACAACAACACAGAATCACCAAGCAGAAGCTGATAGCCAGGTTCCCTGCACCCATGAAAATGGCCTCAACTCTGATATTGTGTTCACGTCACACTACATGTAAACCCATCATACTGTTCTGTATCTGAAAAATCTTCCTTACTGTCCTGTTTTGATATATCACCTTCATAACTTGTTATGATCTCTCTACCTTAATTAATTTATTTAAATTTTGGATTACTTGTTACTTTGGTTAGACCCTTGTTATGTTATCTCTTTACATATCATGTTATCCCAGCCATTTGTTTTGTCTCCAGCACCATCTTATTTTTATTGTTTTGTAATTATCTCTGCCTCAATTAATTGGATTATATCCCTTCCCCTGCTATTCATTTATTGACACTTTACTCAGATCGACTGGTACTTTTGATCAGCTCGAGAGAATTATTATTCAGCCTGTCAACACATGCCATTTGTTCGCTATTTTGATCTCTCTGATTATAGCTTCAGTGCCTGTGTGCTTAACTTCACTTCACCTGGCGAAGTGGCTGCGCTCAGAAAGCTTTGATTTCAAATAAACCTGTTGGACTACAACCTGGTGTAGTATGACTTCTGACCTGGTTACCCAGTCAAACACTAGAACCTCCAGGAATAGGCGTGAATTGAGGGCAGGGCTGTGAGTGTATATTTCTGACTGAAACTCTTTGTCTCATGTGGTTTCTCTCGTATTCCAGGAGTGTGCCCGACTTTTTTGAATAAACTGTGGCATTTTCAAATCTGCTGGGTCTATTCCACAATATAAGGATGTTTGAAAAATTACAACCAACGCATCCTCGATCTCTGCAGCTACTTGTTTTAGAATCCTTGGATATGAGCCTTCAGGGCCGAGGGCCTTAACTGTCTTTAGTGCCATTAGTTTGCCGAATGCTACTTCAGTCCACACCACCCCCCACAACCCACCCACCGTACTCTCAAATATACTATTTGATGGGCACTGTTCTCGAGGAGATCTTTTAACTTGATGTAATTCATTAAACCTGCCACATTACACATTACCAGATTTAAATTAGTCACATCCCACATCCTGCACCTAATGCATCATTTGGCTCTTTGAACAGCTATGGAAACATTTTTCTCTGAAATTTATCACCTCTATAAAAAAGTGCTTTATAGTGAAGGAACAATCATAAACCATTCTTTACTTGGCACAGGTTTATTTACAGAGTTCAACATTACAGGTATGTAGATCCTGACTCCACTCTGTGTCTGTAAGCGTCTTGTTATCAGTTCTGCAGTCACCAACGAATGTGTACATAATATTTGATAAAAACAAACAACTACAGTCAAGGCCACTGAAACATTTATCATCTGTGTGGCTGCCAAGATGTCTCAGCAAGTGATTTTAATAACTTCTATAAGATCACCCTTCAGTCTCCAACACTCCAGTGTAAATAGCCCTAGTTTATTCAGTCTCTCCCTACCGCTCAACCGCTCCAACCTTGGTAACTTCCTTGTACACCTTTTTTAAACCTTTTCATCTTTCCTCGAGCAGAGAAAATAGAATTGAATGCATTTGCGAGGCTTCATCTGTGTGTATTAACGTGGTTGATGGGTACAGAGAGGATGAACACATACTCTTAATCCCGCCTGTCTAAATTGTGAAAATATTGGTTTTAAAACAGTGTAAGAGGAGATTGTCTAGTTCTGTGCATTTTCACCGTCCTTACAAAAGCGGTGTTTGACTTAAAATTTTCACTGAGTAACATTGAGATAGAAAAACAAAGCATCAAATTTCTGTGATCGAGTGTTTAAGTACATGAACATATGGATGGGAAGCAGGTCAGCCCCATGTGGTGCCATGGCTTAGTTGGTTAAAGTACCTGCCTAGTAAACAGGTGATCCTGGGCTTGAATCCCCATGGTTCCTGTGGCTTAAATTGATTGTATCTTGTCTAAACTACTCACAAACACTCTTAGTTGCATTTATCCTCAATGTGTTGTTATGCCACTGCTCCCACTCCAGTTGCCTGAGCTTAACTCAATTGGCCTTTTTGTTTGTTGCTGTTTTGTGAACTTTAACACTTAACAATTGTAAGCTGATCCGAGAGAGAAATTTTGATAAATATGCCGATTTGACAGATAAAGCTGATAGTTTCGCCTAACATTATATTATAGAAATGCATAACTAGCCTAGTTCTGACTAATGGTCCGTGGACCTAAAAGATGAACTCTCTTTCTCTCTTCAGATGCTGCAAAGCCTGCTGAGTTTCTCTGTCAATTCCTGTTTTTGTTTCAGATTTCCAGCATCTGCAGTTCTTTGACTTCTGTTGACTTGAATAATGTCTGGGACAAAACAGTCTATCTACAGGCTCCACGGCTTCTTTCCTGCTCCTGAAAATCGCTCATCGCAATTAACGAGCATAATAGAACTCCAATTCCCTGACTGAGAACAAGATCCGGCCTGCGGCAGTGAAAGTGCCAAATCCTAACCACTAGACCACCAGAAAGGGTGCTTCAGACTCTCGTATCTTTTCTCAACGACACTGCTTCTGACTTTTGATTTGCTATCATGTTGGCTGCCGATCAGCTTCTCACTTTCATCGAATCTTTGCAGCGTGGGGAAAATTCCCTTCACCCCATCATGTCAGCTCGAGTCATCAAACTTCCCTTTTTCTAATCCCAGTTTCCAGCATTTGGCCCATAGTCTTCTGTGTTCTGACGTTTCAAGTGCTAATCTCAATGAGATTATCCCTGTAATCTCAAATGTCACAACAAATGGGACTGAAGTTTAAGGTGGTCAAACTGTGTTAAAACCTCCCTGAGGATCTTGTCCTCATTTTCACCCAGAGAGAGAGAGACATACAGATACATCCCCCTGGAGTGACAAAGGCCTCAGAATTATACCCGCTCCGTGTGTTTGACGCCTACTCTCCGTTCCCACACACAAGTTTCTCCAACAGAAGGCTGTTTTATATGGAACACAAATGAATTCTCCAGGCAATGAGAATCGTTACCATGAACTGGGATATGAAATGGAAAATGACTTGCAAAAGTCCCACAGGCTGCTTAGGTGCAACATTCAATATTGAAAACTCACTGACCCAATCACTGCAGCTCCTGGGAATCTAACAAGACAGCTCCCGGCAGACATTCCCCACTAGAATCAACTGTCAATTTGCAACGTCAGAAAAGAAAGAAAAACGCTGTTGTATGCATGCGAGCCAGAGAATGTACAAACTTAAAACAGATGTGTTACCCATTACAGCACTGGCACAAATTACACTACTGTGTGCCATAACTTGTCGAGTTGTGATGTTAACAGGGAGATAGACAGAAACAGGATTCACAAGCCAAACAACCAGCAAAGACAATCGTTGTCATTGTTTCACTTCAATGGTCCCTAGTTTACAAGGTGGTGAATTTTACTGGCAAAGGAAACTCATTTAGTTGCAGAGAAGTGGAGGAGTGGATTGGGAGGCAGATACTGGAAAGGTGCAGAAGTCACACGGTTGTAGTCAAAGGTGACTTCGACTTTCCAAATATTGATTGGAAACCTTTTAGTTGTAATAGTTTAGATGGAGCGGATTTTGTCCAGTGCATTCAGGAAGGATTCCTGGCACAGTATGTAGATAGACCAACACGAGGAGAGGCCACTTTGTATTTGGTGCTTGGCAATGAATCGGGTTAAGTGTTAGACCTGTTAGTAGGAAAGCATTTTAGCGGTAGCGATCATAACTCTGTTACTTTTACAATAGTCATGGAAAAGGATAGGTACATATAGCAGGGCAATTGGGGGAAGGCTAAATATAATTCTGTTAGGCAAGAACTGGTTAACATAAAATGGGAACAGATGACGAAGGATGAGAGGTGACTTGATAGAGGTGTACAAAATGATCAGAGGTATAGATAGAGTGGACAGCCAGAGACTTTTTCCTATGGTGGAGGTAGCTATTACGAGGGGGCATAGTCTTAAAATGAGTGGAGGTAGATATAAGGGAGACGTCAGCGGTAGGTTCTTTACTCAGAAAGTGCTCAGGGCATGGAATGATTTGCCGGAGAGGGTAGTGGAGTCGGCCTCATTAGGGACATTTAAGCAGCTATTAGATAGGCATATGGATGATAGTATAAGGTAGGGGTGGAGGTTAGATAGACCTTAGGATTAGGGTAAACATTTGGCGCAACATCGTGGGCCAAGGCACCTGTACTGTGCTGTACTGTTCTATGTTCTATGTTCTATGAAGAGTGGAACAGGCATGAAGGGCAAATTGGTCTACATTTACTCCTATTTTTGAAGTTTCTCTGATGACCAGAGACATGGGGAGGGGTAACTGGGATAAACAGGGAGCCGCAAACAACAGCAGAATGTATGAATCATTGGGAATAGAGAAATGGGATAAAGACATGGGATGGATTCAGAGAATGAGTACAGTACAGAAAGGTGCCGGTCTGCACTGTATCTGCCCAGAGTAATAATGCACACCAAAGTCCATCAGCTATCTACAATCATTGTTTACAGGACCATGGGGATGGTGAGGTAGGAACAATTTGGGACATGACACAGGGCAGGAGATCACCCAAAAGCCCCTCACTGGCTTGTCTTGGTCTGGCAAGATTGTATCAAGCTTCAGGAAACTGCCAGCTAGTAGATTGCTCTAATGTTTTGGAGTAGATTTGTAGCTCGGGTTGTGAGTGTTGAGGTTGTTGAGATTGGTTGGCTCGCCGAGCTGGTTTCTTGTTTAGCAGATATTTCGTTACCATGCTTGGTACAATCCTCAGTGCAGCCTCCGATGAAGCATCGGTGTGTTTTCCCGCCTGGTTTTTAAACTCTGGGATCCGTTGAGAAGTCCGTAGATAGCTCAGTGAACTGGGCGGGGTTGGAGGGGTTCAAGGGACGGGTTTTGGGCGACATCAGATCAGGCAAATTCCCTGCTTCTCTTCATCCTCTCGTCGCTCGTTCACTAGAGCCGTGTTGGTGAGTATTTCTAAACTCTATCTCCCCACATTTAGTAATGTATCTGTATGTGGTCACTGTGCATATTAGAGTTTTAAAAGGGCAATGTCTTATCAATGTTATTTGTGCTGTTGTTGTAACACTTTTTTTTCCCAAATAGAGCCTTTAAATCCATTTTCCTCCGCCAGTTCTTTTTAAATAAAACTCCAGTCTTGATCACTCATCTGTACATGTGTGCTCTATTTCTGTCTGTCTGTCTGTGTGTATGTCTCTGTATGTGTGTGTGTGTGCTTCTGTGTGCCTGTGTGTGTGTTAGTATGTTTGTATGTCTGCGCCTCAGTGTGTGTCTTCGTGTCTGTCTGTGTGTTTCTATCTTTGTATGTGTGTGTCTGTGTCTGTGTGTATATATGTGTGTATAACTGTATGTGTTTGTGTGTACCTGTGTGTGTGTGTGTGTGTGTGTGTGGGTGTGTGTGTGTGTGTAGCTGTGTTTGTGTTTAGCTATGTGTGTGTATGAGCTAGTGTATCTGAGTGTGTGTATCAGCGTGTGTCTCCATGTCTGTACGTCAATGTGCCTGTGTTTCTATGCAGTGGGCTCTCTGTTGTTTTGGGGGTGAATCCAATGAAATGGGGTTAACCACCTCCCCCTTTCTCTCTGTCTGTACCTCTGGTGTTTAAAGTGATGCAATAGTTAAGTGGGTTGTTTGTCTCTATATGTGTGTCTCTGGGTGTTTGTGTCTGTGGGTCTATCTCGGGCTGTAATGGAACTCATTGGAAGGACGCTTGAATGAATGAATCAATGGATGAATGAAAAAGTGATGACTCAAAGGCTCAGAATCTCTTTCCCTCTTTTGTTTAAAGTGATACAATTCTCCGTCTGGTGGAGTCACCAATCCACTAGACAAGGTGCAGATTTTTTTTTGGAGAAAGCATCACAGCCTGTGAATCTCTCAGGTTACAACGTTGTTTTGTTCTTCAAACAATGTCTTTGGAGATAAAGTGCAGTTTTGTCTGATCGATGTTGTCCCTGAG
>NW_025975632.1:0-7834 GCF_021869965.1 Rhincodon typus
CGGGACCCTTCTTCAGAAATGGGCCCATTTCTGAAGAAGGGTCACAACCTAAAACGTCAGCTTTCCTGCTCCTCTGATGCTGCCTGGCCTGCTGTATTATAGAGCAAGATTAAATTATTTTTTGAATCAGATAGTTGAGGTTTCGTAGCAACACTAACTATCTATGTTGCTACATTATCACAGACTTGATCTCAAACTGAAGGTCTTTTGCATGGGAACATCTCCTGTCATCTTATCACGTAGTTGTCCTAAGGGCTCACTACTTGTCCGGTCTAGAAACCAATAATACAACATTGACTATATGAAAGGTACATGAGAAAAACAGCCTGTACTGTATCCAATGTTCCAAGAACTATTGTATTGTGTTGCAAGAGCTACAGTGATTTTACAAGGAAAAACCAAGCACTCTGACTAAAGTATATTCTTTATCGTTAAGACAGTCTTCTTTTACATTCTTACCACTTAGTCTCCTCTCCCAAAATTTGGATGTCAGGAAACCCTCCTGCAAACACTCAATTTCTGCCTTACTCTAAAACAGTTTGCCAAATTCAATTGCACGACACAATGACAACAGGTCGTCTCCAAATGCATTTTATTAAATGAGACAACATCTTCCATATCTTATCATCATGAGATAGATAAAGTCACATTAGGAAACCAGTCCAGGCTGTTAAAATTGTCTATGTCTCTCTAAAGGTAAAGATAATCTACCCCACTACTGAGTGTACATAAGTGGGGAGGAGGAGGGCAGGTCCAAACTAGTGAAATACCACTCCACCAATTTCCACTTGATTATCAGTAAACTGATGGAAGACTTCATCAGCAGTGCTATCAAGCAGTCTTTGCTCAGCAATAAACAGTTCAGTGATGCCCAGTTTGACTTCCACCAGTGCCACTCTGCACCTGACCTCATTACGTGCAGGTGCTGGTATTGGACTGGGGTGGACAAAGTCAGAAGTCACACGACACCAAGTTATAGACCAACAAGTTTATTTGAAGACTTGCCATTATCTCTCACCCTAGATGTTCTGTGCCTGTGTGCTTCCCTTCATCTCACCTGATGAAGGAGCCGCACTCGGAAAGCTGGTGATTTCAAATAAACCATTTTTTTTTCTTCATTCATTCACAGGATGAGGGTGTCGCTGGCCAGGCAGCACTTATTGCCCACCCCTAATTGCCCAGGGGGCAGTTAAGAGTCAACGAAATTGCTGTGGGAGTAGAATTACATGTAGGCCAGATCAGGTAAGAATGGCAGTTTCCTTCCCGAAAGGACATGAGCGAACCAGATGAGTTTTTCCAACAATCAGCAATGGATTCAAAGTCATTATTAGATTCTTAGTTTCAGATATTTATTAAATTCAAATTCCACCATCTGCCATAGCGGGATTCAGGGTCCCCAGAATATTATCCGGGTCTCTGGATTAACAGTCCAGTGATAATACCACTAGGCTATTGCCTCCCCTAAACGTATTGGACTATAACCTGGTGTCATGTGACTTCTGACTTTGCTCCCCCCAGTCCGACACCAGCACCTCCATGTACTGAAGTCAGGTGGATACAGAACTGGCTCGACGCTAGGAGACAGAAGGTGGTGGTGGAGGGTTGCTTTTCAGACTGGAGGCCTGTGACCAGCGATGTGCTACAAGGATTAGTGCTGGGTCCACTGCTTTTCATCATTTATGTAAATGATTCAGATGCAAACATAAGAGGTATGACTAGTAAGTTTGCAGATGACACCAAAATTGGAGGTGTAGTGGACAAAGAAGAAGGTTACCTCAGAATACAACGGGACCTTGATTAGATGGGCCAATGGGCTGAGAAGTGGCAGATGGAGTTTAATTTAGACAATTGTGAAGTGCTGCATTTTGGAAAGGTAAATCAGGGCAGGATTTATACACTTAATGGTAAGGTCCTGGGGTGTGCTGCTGAACAAAGAGACCTAGTAGTGCAGGTTCATAGTTCCTTGAAAGTGGATTCACAGGTAGATAGGATAGTGAAGAAGGCATGTTGTGGCTGTACAGGACATTGGTTAGGCCACTTTTAGAACACTGAGTGCAATTCTGGTCTCCCTGCTATAGGAAGGATGTTGTGAAATTTGAAAGAGTTCAGAAAAGATTTACAAGGATGTTGCCAGGGTTTGGACGGTTTGTGCTATAGAGAGAGACTGAATAGGTTGGGATTATTTTCCCTGGGGCATTGGAGGCTGCAGGGTGACTTTATAGAGGCTTATAAAATCATTAGGAGCATGGATAGGATGAATAGCCAAGGTCTTTTCTCCAAGGTAGGGGAGTCCAAAACTAGAGGGTATTGTTTAAAGTGAGAGGGGAAAGATTTAAAAGGAACCTAAGGGGCAACTTTTTCACACAGAAGGTTATATGTGTAAGGAATGAGCTGTCAGAGGAAATGGTGGAGGCTGGTACAATTACAACATTTAAAAGGCATCTGGATGGGTACATGAATAGGAAGGTTCAGAGGGATATGGGCCAAATGCTGGCAAATTGGACTAGATTAATTTAGGATATCTGGTCAGTATGGACAATTTGGACTGAATGGTAAGTTTCCAGGCTGTATAGTGCTATGACTCTTTGGTGTCATGTGACTTCTGACTTTGACCTCATTATGACCTTGGTTCAAACATGGACAAATAGCTGAATTCCAGGGGGGAGCTGAGAGTGATTGCCCTTGACATCAACGTTACATTTGACTGTTTTTGACATCAAATAACCTGAGAAAATCTGGCTTAAAAATGAATCAGGTGGAAAAATCAGATTGGAATCTCTGTTGGCGCAAAAGAAGGTGGTTTTGGTTGTTGGAGGTCAGTCTTCCCAGCTCCAGGACATCTCTGCAGGAGTTCCTCAGAATAGTTTCCTAGGCCCAACTATCTTCATCTGCTTCATCAATCGTCTCCCTTCCATCATAAAGTCAGAAGTAGGGATGTTTACTGATGATTGACAAAATTCAGCACCATTTGTGACTCCTCAGTTACTGAAGATTCTATTTGCCAAATGTGTCAAGACCAAGGCAATTATCCAGGCTTGGACTGTCTAGTGGCAAGTAACATTTGCTTCACACAAGTGCTAGTCAATAGTCCTATCGAAATAAATAAAATCTAAGCATCACCCTTTGACATCCAATGGCATTACAATCACTAAATACTCCAGAATCAACATTCTTGGGGTTAGCATTGACCAGAAACTGAGCTGACTAGCCATATAAATGCTGTGGCTACAACAGAAGTCAGAAGTTAGGAATCCTGCAGTGAGTAACTCATCTTCTGTCTCCCAGAAGCCTGTCCACCATCCATAATGCAGTCAGGAATATCACATAATACTTCCCCACTTGCCTAAATGAGTGAAGCTCCAGTAACTACACTCCCCTCCACCACTGACACTCAGTAGCTGCAGTGTGTACCATCTATAAGATACCCTGAAGAAACTCACCAAAGCACCTTAGACAGCACCTTCTAATCCAAATTCAACATTACTACCATCTCGAAGGACGAAAGAAGCAGATACATGGGAATACAACCATCTGTAAGTTCCTCTCCAAGCCACTCACCATCCTGACTTGGAAATGTGTCATCATTCATTTAACGTCACTTGGTCAAAATCCTGGAATTCCCTCCTTAATGGTGTTCAGGTCTACTTGCAGCACAGGGACTACAGCCGTTCAAGAAGTCAGTTCAACGCTACCTTCTCAAGGGCAACTAGGGGTGACCGATAAATGCTGGCCCAGCTAGTGATGCCCACATCCCTCAAGTGGATAAAACTCTCAAAAAGCTTAATACCATCCAGGAAAATGTAGTCCACTTGACTGATAATACATCTACAAATATTCATTCTCTCCACCAGCAACACTCAGTAGCAGAAGGGTGTACCATCTATAAGACGTACTGTAGAAATCCATCAAGACGTCTTAGATGGTATCTCCTAAACCCATGACCACAACCATCTAGAAGGACAAAGGCAGTAAATACTTGTGAACACTACCCACCTGCAGATTCCACTCCAAGACACTCACCATTCTAAGTTAGTAATATATCACTGCTCCTTCAGTGTTGCTTGGTCAAAATCCAGAAATTCCCTTCCTAATAGCATTGTTCAATGGATTCATAGAATCATCATAGGATCCCCCCAAAGAGCAACCCACCCTATCCCTGTAATGCTGCATTTCCCTTGGCTAACCCACCTAGCCTGTACATCCCTGGACACTATGGGCAATTTAGCATGGCCAATCCACCTAACCTGCACATTTTTGGACAGTGGGAGGAAACCGGTGCACCTGGAGGAAGCCCACGTAGACACAGGGAGAATGTGCAAACTCCACACAGGCAGTCTCCGAGGCTGGAATTGAACTCAGGTCCCTGCTGTTGTGGAGCAGCAGAGCTAACCACTGAGCCACCATGCCATCCCTGCAGTGATTCAAGAAGGCAGCTCACTACCATCTTCCCAAGGGCAACTTGTTACAGTGTATCTAAATGGTTTGGATGAAGGGATCGAAGATATGCTAGCTAATTTTGCTGATGACACAAACACGGATAAGAAATTGACTTGTGAGGAGGGTACAAGGAGCCTACAAAGGATTACAGATAGCTTAAGTGAGTGAGCAAAGATCTGGCAAATGGAGTAGATGTGGAAAAGTACAAAATTGTCCATTTTGGCAGAAAGAAACAAAGGTAGTCAGAGGATGCAGAGCTCTGAGATACAGAGAAATCTGGGTGTTCTATGCATAAGTCACAGAACATTAGTATGCAGGTACAGCAAGCAATCAGGAAGGTTACTAGGATGTTATGTCTATTGCAACTGGAGTTGAATGTAAGACTATGGAGGTTATGCTTCAGTTATACAGGGCATTGGTGAGACTGCATCTTAAGTACTATGTTCAGAACCCGTCACCACACTTAAAAAAGGATATTAATGTAAATAGAAGAAGCTCAGAAAAGGTTTACTAGACTAATTTTTAGAATAAACAGACAGCTCATGTGGAAAAGCTAGACAGGTTAGGCCTGTATCTTCCAAAGTTTAGAACAGTCAGAGGTGACTTTGTTGAAACACATAAGATCCTGAGGGGACTTCACCAGGTGGATGTTGAAAGCATGTTCCTCTTGTGGGAGAACCTAACCTGAAAAAAACCTATAAAAACCACAAATTGGAAGGGGGTGGGGGAGAGCGGTGTGCACCTTCTTAAAAGATGGTTGAGGAAACATTTTTTTCTCTCAGAGGATTATGAATCTTTGGAATTCTCTTCCTCAAAAGGCAGTGGATACAAAATCTTTTAAATATTTTTAAGGCAAAGGTAGATGGACTCTTGATTACCAAAGGGATGAAAAATGTTTGGGAATGTGCAGGAATGTAGAGTTGAGGTTAAAATTAGGCATGGTCTTATTGAATAGCAGAGCAAGCTCCAAGAGCTAAGTGGCCTACTCCTAGCTCCTTGTTAGTACACTCAATAGATGGGTAAATATTGGGGGAAAAACAAATAGTTGTAAGATGCATAGCATTACATGGAAAATTGTGAAATTGACCAATCTCGAGACACAGTTAAGGCTTGTTAATGAAGAAAACTGCTTCAGTCTGTTTTAAAAGCTGCATTTTCTTTTAAGAGAGCTGTGCAGCTTTCTGTCTATTGTCAGGGTCAATTTTGTGACATTTTATTTGAAATTGGAACTTGAGGCACTCAGGGGATTTTTTTAGAGGGAGAGAGAGACCAACTCTTTAACAGAGGTCTGAAGAATTTAGTTTGGTTGTATTGCAACTTTGGGATTTTCTTTTGAGGGAAAGGGATACATGGAAGTTTCATTTATCTTGAAGGAGCTTAAAATTATTTTTGCTTTTTAAAATCTATCTCCTAGCTGGTCAATAGCTATCCATAGATCTGTATGGTCACCTATACTCACAGAAACCGAAGTTGGTGATTGTCTGAGTTATTTAATGAACAAGACTTCTTGTTCAGTTCATTATCACTTAGCTTTCCAACTACCTGCCATCAAGAATTGGAGTCTTTCATAAACTGCCACCACTGCTAGAAATAATATGGGTTGTGCCTCCAGGAAGGATTCTTGATTTGATGTGGTATTGTGGTTATCACTCATTAGAAACTAGTCATGAATAACATGGTATTGAAAAATCCAGCAGATGTTTTTACGACTGGCTATTATACATAATTATTAGGTTTACAGATATATTAGGCTATTTAGTTACTAAGAGCAGCAAGTTTTCAATAGTAAAAGAAGACATGAGACACCATTGGCAATTAGGGTTAAGGGGAATCCAAAGAGATTCGACAAATATATTAAGGGCAAAAGAGAAACTGCGGAGAGAATATGGCCCCTTAAAGATCAGTGAGGCCATCGATGTGTGGAACTGCAGGAGATGGGTAAGATACTAAATATTTTGCGTCGGTATTTACCATGAAGAAGGATATGAAAACTAGAGAACTTGGAGAAATCAACAGTGATATTTTGAAAAGTGTCCATTTTACAGAGGAGGAGGTGCTCGATATCTTAAAAGACACAAAAGTGCTTTATGGGAAGTTAGGGAAGTGATTGCTAGGCCCCAGGCTGAGGTATTTGTATCATCAATAGCCAAGAGTGAGGTGCTGGAAGACTCGAAGTTGGCTAATGTGGTGCCATTATTTAAGAAAGTTGGCATGGAAAAGCCAAGGAGCTATAGACCGGTGAGATTGACATCAGTTGTTGGAGGGGATCCTGAGAGATAGGATTTACATGTATTTGGAAAGGCAAGGACTGATTAAGGATATTCATGGCTTTGAGCGTGGGAAATTGTGTGCCACTAACTTGATTGAGTTTTTTGAAGGAGTGACAAAGAAGACTGATGAAGGTAAAGCAGTGGATGTTGTGAATGTGAACTTCAGCAAGACATTCAACAAGGTTCCGCATGGTAGACTGGTTAGTAAGGTTAGATCACATGAAATCCAAGGAGAGCTAGCCATTTGGATACAAAATTGGCTTGAAGGTAGGAGACAGAGGGTGATAGTGGAGGGTTGTTTTTTGGCCTGGAGGTCAGTGACCAGCAGTGCGCCGTAAGGATCAATGCTGGGTCCACTATTTTTCATCATTTATATAAATGATTTGGATTTGAATATAAGAGGTATTGTTAGTAAGTTTGCAGATGACTCCAAAATTGGAGGTGTAGTGGACAGCAAAGAAGGTTAACTTGGAGTCATTTCCAGGGAGCAGAGTCAGAGGGAGGAGCACCTCGAGCACAGTTGTATAAATCTAACTTACCTCAGGGATTCATGGCCTTGTTTCTAGGAAGCGGAGTCAGAGGGAGGAGCGCTTGGAGTAACTGAAATCAAACGGATCAACATGATGTCTCAGGAGGGCTATGACCTGATATGTCGATCGGAAATCTGTCCTAGATTTGAAAAAAAGCTCTGCACAACTAATTAATAAATAATTAACTAACCAGGGATTAACTAACTAATAAATTTATTAACTAAGTGGAGATGACTTACAGATCAGATCCGGCAAGATGGCAGCAGGGTAACTCACTCCACTTGAGCTCCACTCTGCTCTCCAGTTCCCTTTCCTTTTCCTTTCTTTTTCTCTTCTTCTCCCTCCCCTCTGCAGTAATTCTAACCCCCCAAACCCCGCCCTGTTCACTACCTACCTAAGGAGTTGGGTTACGACTGGGAACCGCGTGGCGGGGGCTGAATGTGCGGGCTATGTCCTGCAGCGAAGGTAGATCGAGAGTGGGCCACTTCGTGGTGAGAGCAGGCCGGTGACTCAGCGGCATTGAGAGCGGCCGGTGATGCTGCAGCAGTCAGCGACGAGAGAGTCCGGCGAGGTGACGCAGTCGGCAGTGAGTGTGGG
>NW_025975633.1:0-257 GCF_021869965.1 Rhincodon typus
CGTGGGTGAGTTTCTCTGGCAATGAGAGAAAAAGAATGTGAATGAATGTGTGCATGAGTGCTTAATGAACATGCACGGTATCACAGCTTAACTGGGAAAAGTGCACCAATAGTCATGCCTCGCTGTTTCATAAGCCATCACAAAATGTATAGAAAATGTTTAAAATCACAACAAGACCATCAACATGACTAATTTCTGAAGGGTCCCGACCGTCAACTTTCCTGCTCCTCTGATGCTGCCTGGCCTGCTGTGTTCCT
>NW_025975633.1:357-7834 GCF_021869965.1 Rhincodon typus
GTGTTCCTCCAGCTCCACACTGTGTTATCTTATCACAGCTTTTGGAGTCTACTCCTTCAGGTATTAGTGAAAGAGGTAGTATCAGGCACAGAATTTATACGTAAAAGTTCAAATGATCACACCATTGATGAGGATGTACTAAACAAACCTAAGATACTGTTAAATCTTCAATCAGTTAGAAGGTTTCAATTGATTAATATGTATATGTAAATCCTTGAATTCCTTTCAGTCCTGTGAAAACTAAAGATTTTATCAGCATAAAGAAGAGATGACATTTTAGGTCAGACAATGCATGTTTAGGGGTGAGGCCTCGTTTAGAATTTGTTTGTGTTTTGGTTTGGAGTCAGACTGGTTTTATTTCTAAAGTAGGAATTTATAAAATACCACATTGGCTGACTGTCTATAAATTGTGTGCTTTTTGAACAAAATAGAATGTATCTGCAAATACAAATTCACCCCGTAGATTCACGTGTGTGTTTGTGTGTGTGTGTGTGTGTGTGTGTGTGTATGTGTGTGTGAGAGAGAGACATTGTGTGTATGAGAGAGAACCTGTGTGAGACTGTGTGTGCGTGCACATGCGTGTGTGAGAGTGTATAGTGTGATGTATCACCTGTAGTGCGACATGAACCCAAAATTCTGGTTGAGGCCATCCTCGTGGGTACTGAGCTTGGTCATCGGTCTCTGCTTGGCGACTCTGCGTTGTTTTATAAATTCCTGCTTTAGAAATAAAACCAGTCTGACTCCAAACTAAAACATAAACAAATGCTAAACAAGGCCTCACACCTAACATGCATTGTCTGACCTAAAATGTCACCTCTTTCTTTATACTGATAAAACCTTTAGTTCTCACAGGACAGGGACTTGAAAGGAATTCGTGGATTTCCATATACATATTAATCAATTAAAACTCTGAAGATTTAACAGCATCTTAGGTTTGTTTAGTACATCCTCATCAATGGTGTGACCCTTTGATCTTTTACTTATAAATACTGTGTCTGATACTATATCTCTCACTAACACCTGAAGGAGGAGTAAGACTCTGAAAGCTTGTGTTTTCAAATAAACCTGTGGACTATAACCTGGTGTCATGTGATTTCTGACCTATATTCAATGGCCTTGTGGTCTTAAATGTGGAAGGGCAATAGCGATAGGGGATTTTTTAGTGAGGGGAGTAGACAGACACTTTGTCAGACATACATGCAGGATGATTCATTATCTTCTGGGTGCCAGGGCCATGGAAGTCATGGAATGGCTGCAGGGTCATCTCAAGTAGGAGGATGAACAGACAGATGTCAAGCACCACATTGTAACTAATAACAAAGGAATAAACCTGAATTAGGTCCTGCAAGTTGACTCTTAAGAGTTTGGCAAGAAACTCAAAAGCAGGTCTTCAAAAGTAGCAGTCTCTGAATTGTGGTGACGGTATAGGACTAGAAGGATAGAGCAGTTAAGAGTGCAGAACGGAGCATTTTAGATTTTTGAGGGATTGGAACCATTTTAGAAGCAGGTGAGAACTAAGAAAATTGGATGAGTTCCGTCCAAACATAAATAGGACCAGTATCGTCACAGCGTGATTTGCCAATGCTTTTGAAATGGATTTCAACTAGAATGGTAGGGCATAGGATTCAGAGAACTAGTTCAGAGGGGAGAGAAGCTGAGACGTACTTGTAAGTTAAAATGCTAATCTGGAAGGCAGAGGAAACATATGCTGAATAAGAAAGAAGTGAATTTAGCAAGACTACATGTAATATATTTTAATTCAAGGAAGCAAGGAACCTGATGAATAAGGCAGATGAGCTAAGAGCGTAGACAGCTCGTAGCCAAGACCTCAACTTGGCTGTCAGTAAGCCAGGATTGGCAGATGAACATAATTTGGATTTGATGTGTTCAGACAGGATTGCATTGGGATAAAGGGGGAATGGGTGGACAGATTTGCAGCTTTGATTGAGTAATAAATTATAGCAGTGAGGAGGGATGATACCATGGAAGAATCATTAAATGAGACCATATGGGTAGAAGGAAGAAAACTCAAAAAGGGGCAAATGCGCAGTTATGTATGTGGTACATGAAACAGTTAGGAAGACATAGAAGTTCAAGTATGTAATCAAATTTCAGTGGCGTATCAGAATAATAAACGGACTTTAACTATCCAAATGTTAATAGGGAGAATTTTAGTATGCAAGATAGCGAGCAAAGTTCTTAAGTTGCATCCAGGAGATTCTATTTCGAAAGTGCGACTAAAACCTAAAGAGGAAAAGGGTAGTTCTGGGCCTAATTTTGGTAAATGAGCTTGTGCAGATGGAAGGTGTTTCAGTAAGAGCACATTTTGGAGTTAGCGATCAGAACTCAATTTGATTTAGGACAGTTATGGCAAAAGGATAAGGATGGACCAGGTATAAAAGATCTAAACTGAGGAAAGTTTAAGATATAATTTTGGTTTGGCCACACTTAAAGTATTGTGTTCAGTTCTGGTTGCCACATACAGGAAGGATATGGAGGCTTTAGAAAGGGGGCAGAAGAGGTTTACCAGGATTTTGCCTGGATTGGAGTGTATTAGCTATAAGGAGAGGCTAGAAAAACTCAGGTTGTTTTCTCTGGAGAGGTGGAACCTCAGGTGATATTTGATAGAAGTCTGTAAAATTATGAGATGCATCGATGGGGTTGATGGTCAGAATTTTTTTCCCACAGTTGAAATCTCTAAAACTAGGGGGCATGCATTTAAGATGAGTGGGGTAAGTTCAAAGGAAATGTGAGGGGCAAGCTTTTTACACAGAGCGGTGAGAATATGGAACACGCTGCCAGGAGTGGTGGTTGAGGCAGAGACAGTAAGGGGCATTTAAGGGACTTTTAGATAAGCATATGAATATGCAAGGAGTGGAGGGATATGGGCCAAGGACAGGCAGAAGGGATTAGTTTAATTTGGCATCATGTTTGGCACAACATCATTGGCCGAATGGCCCGTTCCTGTACTATACAGCTCTATGTTCTATGATTTGGCCCAAAAGGACTTGGAGCAACTACTTAGTAGGTGGCATTCAAGGAGGAGATAGCAAACATATAGGGCGGATATACTGTTGTAAAGACAAAGGTTAGGACCTAAATTGGTGAGCCTTGTGTATCACGGGGCATATAAGTTAGAACTATGGGGAAAAAAAGAAGCTTATGGCAAACACTGAGGTCTCATACAGCATCGAGTCCCTAAAGGAGCATGAATAGTTCAATTTAAAAAGGAACTGACAAAGGCTATAAGAGTGAATTGAGTATTTTCTGAATTGATTTTTTTTTCTTGCAGAAGCAGAATCTGTTAATCGCATTCTTGGAGAAATAGCTTTCCAATTGGATCGTCGAATTTTGACTCACATATTCACTAATCAGATACGATTGTATGGATTCAGAGTAGCTGACATCAATGAAAAGATTGCAGAGGTCAGTACAATGAAGTGGAGCCTTACAAGTTTTTTCGAAGGGGTTAAGTTTTTTTTGTTATTCTTAAATCCTTTAACTCAAGAAAGTCATTTGAACCATTTGCCTCTACGAAATAGACTTGAATGAAGGTGACTTTTAAGTTTTCTTTGGGTTAGAGAGTTGTGTGAGTTGCTGGCAAGACTGTCATTTGGTTTGCCCATCTTTACCTTTGAAAAGCTGGTAAACAACATTTTTAGCAATTACAACCCATGTGATGTAAGTACACCTGTTCTGACAAGAAATAAATTTCAGGTTTTTCACACCACAACAAGGAATGGTCATGTAGTTCCAACTCAAGATAATGTGTGCCTTGGCAGGAACTTGCAGATAGTGGTGTTTCCACGCATCTGCTGTCCTTATCCTTCTAGCAGTAGAGCTCGTGGATGTGGAAGATGTTGTTGAAGGGAGCTTGATGAGTTTCTATAATGGTTTTTACATGTAGCATACACTTTTGCCACTGTGCACTGATGCCAGATAATGTCAATGTTTAAGGTAATGAATGGGTTACCCATTAAGTGGGCTGCTTTAATTTGACTGATGTTCAAGCTGCACTCATCCAAACAAATTTCTGCCAAGCACCTGCCTAATATCGTGTAGATGGCGGACAAGCTTGAACAATTAAGGAGCTGAGTTACTTGCTGTAGAGTTCCCAGCTTCAAACTGGCTCTTGAAGCCATGGTATTTATATGACTTGTCCACTCAATTTCTGGTAAAGCCAGGCATTCAGCAATGTTTATACTGTGAAGAGGTGGTTAGATTCTCTCACGTTGGAGATGGTCATTGCCTCGTATATGTTTGACTGGAAAGTTACTCGTCACTTATGAAACATAGAAACATGGAAGATAGGAGCAGGAGGAGGTCATTCGGCCCTTCTTGCCTGTTCTGCCATTCTTCACGATCAACTCAATAGCCTAATCCTGCTTTCTTCCCATAACCTTTGATCCTATTTGCTCCAAGTGCTTTATCCAGTTGCCTCTTGAATACATTCAATGTTTTGAGACCAAGCTGAATATGATTCTAAATTGCTTCAGTATAATAGGAGACATGAATCATGCTAAGGATTATACACTGTTCGTGAGCATCCCCACTTCTGATTTCATATCATGGTGGAGAGAGGTCATTGATGACACAGCTGAAGACGGTTAGGTCCAGGACGCTCACCTAAGGAACTCAGTGACTTCCAGAGATGAGATTATCCACTCACCACATAATCAACTTCTTTTGTGCTGGGTATGTCTCTGATTGGTGGAGAATTTTCCACACAATTTCCATTGACTTTAAGTTTTGTCAAAGTTTGAACATGCATGCATTAGGAGCAAACAAAAACCATTCAGCAACTTATTCTTGCCCTGTTATTCAGAAAGATCATGGCTGATCGGTTTATGTTTTGATTTCCATATTCCCATCTACCCTGATAAGCTTTGATTTCGTTGCTTGACAAGAATCTATCTACCTCTGTATTAAAAATATTAAATATTAAATGACCTTTCTTTACTGGAGGGCACAGAATTCCAAAGTCACACAACCCTCCTAGAGAAAAATAAATCTTTTCACTTCTGTCCAAATAGGACGACCCCTAATTATTAATTGGTTTCCTCCTAGATTTGGACTCATCCACAAGAGGAAACATGCTTTCCACATCGAGCCTCTCTGCTCCTATGATGCTGCTTGGCCTGCTGTGTTCATCCAGCCCTGCACCTTGTTGTCTCGGATTCTCCAGCATCTGCAGTTCCTACTATCTCTGATGCTTTCCACATCCACCTTGTCAAGATCACTCAGGATTTTTGGTATCTTACTTAAGAACCCCTTCTAAAATCTGTTGGAAACAAGACCAGTCTTCCCAATCTTTCCTGATGAGGGCAACCTGCTCATTTCAGGTATCAATCTAGTAAAGCTCCTCTGAACAACTTCCAATTGTATTTACATGCTTCCTTAATTAAGGAGAGCAGAACTGCACACACTTATTTGAGATGTAGTGTCGCATTTTTTTAATGCCCTGTATAATGGAAACGTAAGAATAGCATTCCATCAGCATTTTTAATTACTTGCTATATCAACAAACTAATTTTTGTGATTCATGCAATAGAACATTTATGTTCCTCAGCATCTCAGAATTCTGCAGTTGTTCTCTTTTTAAGTAATAATCTATGGAGGAAGAATTAATAAAAAATGAGCAATTTGACATTTTCTCACATTAAACTCCCATCTCCCAGATTTTTGCCCACTGCCTCAATCTTTCTGCATTTGCCGGAAACTCCTTATGTTCTCTTCACAACATCTTTTCCTGTGTCCTTTACGTTTGTTTGTTTGTTTATTTATTTATTGAAATCAATTTATGCATCTTGTCTGCATTCTGCCAGTCAGCCAATCTTCTGCCTGCAGTAATAATTAATCTCCTAGACCATGAGCTCCTATTTTGCACGTACTTCCCTCATGGTTCCATATTTGGTTAAAAGTTGCTTTGCTGTTAAAATCAGTCATTTTGACCTCAACTTTTTTTTAAATTCACGATTGGACATTAATGTAATCATATTTAGTGCTATGAACTCATCATAGCTTGGGACATGTTAGCACTGTCAATGATGCCATCACTTTACTGATGATGTGAAAGTAGACTGAAGAGCTGACAATTGATCAGATCTCATGCTCTCAGTTTTTGTGGAAAACAATTACCTGACAATTTTTCACATTGTCAGTTCGCTGTAAATGTTGTAGCTGGAACAGAAAATTCCAGATATTCCTCATTATGCTTCCTAATTTTTCCCCTTAACTCAAGATTATCTGACCTTTATCACATTGTTTTTAAGGCCATGGCTGCCTATTTATTTGACATTTCAATGATGACGAATCTTTAGAGTACTTCATTGGTTTTTAGGTCCTTTCATATCTTGAGATTGGTACATGCTGTCTTCAAATGATGAAATCACAAAAGGAGGCAATTTTGCCCGTCTAGTCCATTCTTGCCAAGACAAAAAAAATCACATAGATTTAATTCTACACCTTTCAGCCAAATATGCAAATATTTAAAAATAATTATTGAATCCCTCTTTGAAAGCCATGGTTGAATTTGCTTGAACCACATTTCCAGCATTTCCGAATCACACACTGTGCAAGATAGTTTTTCCCCATGTTGACACTGATTCTTCTACCAGTTAACGCAAAATTGTATCTCTAGTTCTTCATTCTGTACAATTTTTTTATGGATACCACTGGTAAGGCTAACACTTATTACCCATTCAACTTGCTCTTGAGCAATTCATGGTGAGCCATCTTCTTGGAATTACTCCAGTCCAGTGTCTATAATGATTTTCAGTGGTCAGCTAAGAGTTAACCACATTGCCGTTGGTCTGGAGTCGGATATAGGTCAGATCAAGTTAGGATGGCAGATTTCCTTAACCTAAGCAGCATTCTCGTCTTTGTTTTCCAACAGCCATGGTTTTATACCTCACTACACTAATATAACTGAGATAATGTCATAGAATCCCTACAGTGTGGATACAGGCTATTCGGCCCAGCCTCTACTCTATCCCTGTAACCCTGCATTTCCCACATCTAATCTGCCTAATTTACACATCCCTGGATACTATGGGCCATTTAGCATTGCCAATCCACCTAACCTGCATGTCTTTGGATTGTGGAGGAAACCAGAGCACCAGAGGAAACCCATGCAGGCATGGAGAGAACATGCAAATTCAACACAGACAGTCACCTGAGGCTGGAATTGAGCCCAGGTCCCTGGTGCTATGAGGCAGCAGTGCTAACCACTGAGCCACCATGCCACCCCAAAGGTCCTTCTTCCACCTGGACCCCTACCAACAAACATGCCACTAGGGAAGGTATTACATTTTATCCACAGAGTACAATTGCCATTGGGGTGATTTTACATCATGAAGTTAACCACAAAAAGACAACTTAGTAAACAGTATCAGAGATAGTAGGAACTGCAGATGCTGGAGAATCCGAGACAACAAGGTGCAGGGCTGGATGAACACAGCAGGCCAAGCGGCATCAT
>NW_025975634.1:0-7834 GCF_021869965.1 Rhincodon typus
GGAAACGAGTTGCCCATTTAAATCAGAGATAAGGTGAATGTTCTCACGCTCAGAGAGAAGCAAATCTGTGGAATTCTTGAAAACAGAGGCTGTCAAGGCTAGGTATATTCAAGGCTGAGATAGACAGACATTTAGTCATTTCGGGAGTCAAGGGCCACGTGAATAAGGCAGAACAGTGGTGTTGAGGATTACCAAATCAGCCATGACCTCATTAAAAGGTATAGCTGACCTGATTGGACAAATGGTTTTCATTTGCTCCAATTGCTTATCTGTCATTTGGAAAGTGCTGGGGAACAATGTAAAGGAAGAAATAGCAGAACATTCACCAAAGATGATTGCAGTCAAACTGAGTCAACATTGTTTGCTGAAAGGAAATCTGCGCTTGGCAATTTTCCTAGTGTTGCTTGCTAATATTAAAAACAGAGTTCATAAAGGGAGCTCGTAGATGAAATGTACTTGCATTTTCCATTGCACTCAAAAAGGGGTCATATAAAAGGTCATAGCACAAGGTCAGAGTTCACGGTATTGGGCAATAAATGAGCATGGACTTCCTATTGTTTAATTAACAGAAGACACAGAATCGGGATTAATGGGTATTTTTTGGAAAGACACAATTCGTGGAGTGCCAGAATGGTCATTCATAGGTCTTCAATTATTTATCTCTGTATTAATAACTTGGAGGAAGTGACAGCGTGACGTGTTCAGATTTGCTGACGATACAAAGTAGGTGGGAGGGCATGTTGTGATGAGGACGTGGGAATCTGCAAAGGGATATAGGTAGGTTGAGTGAGCGGGCGAAAACTTGGCAGATGCAGTTTCATGTCGGGAATGTGAGCTCATGCACTTTGAAAGGAAGTGTCAAAAGGCAGACTACGATTAAAATCGAAAGAAACTCCGAAAAAGTGCGGTGCAGAGTAACCTGGGTGCTTTTGAGGAAGAAACACACAAGGCTAGCAGACAGCTGCAGCAAATAATTAATAAGTCAGATGGAATTTTACCATTTATTACTATGGGGTTATAGTTTAAAAATATGGACGTCTCGTTCCAACTGTGCAGGGTCTGTGAGTCCTCATGCACTGTCGACAGTTTTGGTCCCCTTGTTTTCAAAGGATATAATGGTGTTGGAGTTTGTTCAAAAGAGATTCAAAAGACTGATTCCTGCGATGAAGGTTAAGAACGACTAAACATGCTAGACATTTCTTTATGACAGTTGAGAAGAATGACAGGCTGGTCTTGTTAAAATATGCAAGATTCTGACGGCGCTCGACAGGTTAGATACGAAGAAGATCTTTTCACGAGTAGATGGATCATGAACTAGAGACACATTTTCAGAATAAAGGGATTCTCATTGAAATGGGAGGAAATTCTTTTCTCAAAGATTAGAGAATATCTGGAATTCTCTACCGAAGCAGTTACAGAAGCGAGATCACGAAACGTGTTCTAAAGGAGGGAGAAAGATTCTCAAAAAACAATTAAGTTAAACAATGTATGGATCTGGGAGAAAAGAAGAGTTGATGCCTAGTGCAGATTCACTCTGATCATGCTGATGGGTGCACCAGGTTTGAGTGGCTTAATGTCCCCCTCCTGCTCCTATTTCTGATGTTGTTCCCAGACGGGAAAGAATGTGCCCAGGAGTAAATGGCACATAATTATGTCACTTGACCAAGTTGTGTACCTCATAAGCTGCAGACAAGGATGTCCTGAGGCATGGTATATTGGCGAGACCATGCAGATCCAACAGTAAAAGATGAATAGGCACCGTGCAGCACTCACCAGACAAGAATGTTCCATTCCAGTCAGGGATCTCTTCAGCGGTCAAGGACATTCAGCCCCCAGTTTTCGGGTGAGCCTCCTCCGAGGCGGTCTTCGAGATACACAACAACACAGAATCACCAAGCAGAAGCTGATAGCCAGGTTTCCTGCACCCATGAAAACGGCCTCAACTGTGATATTGGATTCACGTCATGCTACATGTAAAGCCATCATACTGTTCTGTATCTGAAAAATCTTCCTTACTGTCCTGTTCTGATAAAGCACCTTCATAACTTGTTATGATCTCTCTACCTTAATTAATTTATTTAAATTTTGGATTACTTGTTACTTTGGTTAGACCCTTGTTATGTTATCTCTTTACATATCATGTTATCCCAGCCATTTGTTTTGTCTCCAGCACCATCTTATTTTTATTGTTTTGTAATTATCTCTGCCTCAATTAATTGGATTATATCCCTTCCCCTGCTATTCATTTATTGACACTTTACTCAGATCGACTGATACTTTTGATCAGCTCGAGAGAATTATTATTCAGCCTGTCAACACATGCCATTTGTTCGCTATTTTGATCTCTCTGATTATAGCTTCAGTGCCTGTGTGCTTAACTTCACTTCACCTGGCGAAGTGGCTGCGCTCAGAAAGCTTTGATTTCAAATAAACCTGTTGGACTACAACCTGGTGTAGTATGACTTCTGACCTGGTTACCCAGTCAAACACTAGAACCTCCAGGAATAGGCGTGAATTGAGGGCAGGGCTGTGAGTGTATATTTCTGACTGAAACTCTTTGTCTCATGTGGTTTCTCTCGTATTCCAGGAGTGTGCCCGATTTTTTTGAATAAACTGTGGCATTTTCAAATCTGCTGGGTCTATTCCACAATATAAGGATGTTTGAAAAATTACAACCAACGCATCCTCGATCTCTGCAGCTACTTGTTTTAGAATCCTTGGATATGAGCCTTCAGGGCCGAGGGCCTTAACTGTCTTTAGTGCCATTAGTTTGCCGAATGCTACTTCAGTCCACACCACCCCCCACAACCCACCCACCGTACTCTCAAATATACTATTTGATGGGCACTGTTCTCGAGAAGATCTTTTAACTTGATGTAATTCATTAAACCTGCCACATTACACATTACCAGATTTAAATTAGTCACATCCCACATCCTACACCTAATGCATCATTTGGCTCTTTGAACAGCTATGGAAACATTTTTCTCTGAAATTTATCACCTCTATAAAAAAGTGCTTTATAGTGAAGGAACAATCATAAACCATTCTTTACTTGGCACAGGTTTATTTACAGATTTCAACATTACAGGTATGTAGTTCCTGACTCCACTCTGTGTCTGTAAGTGTCTTGTTATCAGTTCTGCAGTCACCAACGAATGTGTACATAATATTTGATAAAAACAAACAACTACAGTCAAGGCCACTAAAACATTTATCATCTGTGTGGCTGCCAAGATGTCTCAGCAAGTGATTTTATTAACTTCTATAAGATCACCCTTCAGTCTCCAACACTCCAGTGTAAATAGCCCTAGTTTATTCAGTCTCTCCCTACCGCTCAACCGCTCCAACCTTGGTAACTTCCTTGTACACCTTTTTTAAACCTTTTCATCTTTCCTCGAGCAGAGAAAATAGAATTGAATGCATTTGCGAGGCTTCATCTGTGTGTATTAACGTGGTTGATGGGTACAGAGAGGATGAACACATACTCTTAATCCCGCCTGTCTAAATTGTGAAAATATTGGTTTTAAAACAGTGTAAGAGGAGATTGTCTAGTTCTGTGCATTTTCACCGTCCTTACAAAAGCGGAGTTTGACTTAAAATTTTCACTGAGTAACATTGAGATAGAAAAACAAAGCATCAAATTTCTGTGATCGAGTGTTTAAGTACATGAACATATGGATGGGAAGCAGGTCAGCCCCATGTGGTGCCATGGCTTAGTTGGTTAAAGTACCTGCCTAGTAAACAGGTGATCCTGGGTTTGAATCCCCATGGTTCCTGTGGCTTAAATTGATTGTATCTTGTCTAAACTACTCACAAACACTCTTAGTTGCATTTATCCTCAATGTGTTATTATGCCACTGCTCCCACTCCAGTTGCCTGAGCTTAACTCAATTGGCCTTTTTGTTTGTTGCTGTTTTGTGAACTTTAACACTTAACAATTGTAAGCTGATCCGAGAGAGAAATTTTGATAAATATGCCGATTTGACAGATAAAGCTGATAGTTTCGCCTAACATTATATTATAGAAATGCATAACTAGCCTAGTTCTGACTAATGGTCCGTGGACCTAAAAGATGAACTCTCTTTCTCTCTTCAGATGCTGCCAGGCCTGCTGAGTTTCTCTGTCAATTCCTGTTTTTGTTTCAGATTTCCAGCATCTGCAGTTCTTTGACTTCTGTTGACTTGAATAATGTCTGGGACAAAACAGTCTATCTACAGGCTCCACGGCTTCTTTCCTGCTCCTGAAAATCGCTCATCGCAATTAACGAGCATAATAGAACTCCAATTCCCTGACTGAGAACAAGATCCGGCCTGCGGCAGTGAAAGTGCCAAATCCTAACCACTAGACCACCAGAAAGGGTGCTTCAGACTCTCGTATCTTTTCTCAACGACACTGCTTCTGACTTTTGATTTGCTATCAGTTGGCTGCCGATCAGCTTCTCACTTTCATCGAATCTTTGCAGCGTGGGGAAAATTCCCTTCACCCCATCATGTCAGCTCGAGTCATCAAACTTCCCTTTTTCTAATCCCAGTTTCCAGCATTTGGCCCATAGTCTTCTGTGTTCTGACGTTTCAAGTGCTAATCTCAATGAGATTATCCCTGTAATCTCAAATGTCACAACAAATGGGACTGAAGTTTAAGGTGGTCAAACTGTGTTAAAACCTCCCTGAGGATCTTGTCCTCATTTTCACCCAGAGAGAGAGAGACATACAGATACATCCCCCTGGAGTGACAAAGGCCTCAGAATTATACCCGCTCCGTGTGTTTGACGCCTACTCTCCGTTCCCACACACAAGTTTCTCCAACAGAAGGCTGTTTTATATGGAACACAAATGAATTCTCCAGGCAATGAGAATCGTTACCATGAACTGGGATATGAAATGGAAAATGACTTGCAAAAGTCCCACAGGCTGCTTAGGTGCAACATTCAATATTGAAAACTCACTGACCCAATCACTGCAGCTCCTGGGAATCTAACAAGACAGCTCCCGGCAGACATTCCCCACTCGAATCAACTGTCAATTTGCAACGTCAGAAAAGAAAGAAAAACGCTGTTGTATGCATGCGAGCCAGAGAATGTACAAACTTAAAACAGATGTGTTACCCATTACAGCACTGGCACAAATTACACTGCTGTGTGCCACAACTTGTCGAGTTGTGATGTTAACAGGGAGATAGACAGAAACAGGATTCACAAGCCAAACAACCAGCAAAGACAATTGTCGTCATTGTTTCACTTCAATAGTCCCTAGTTTACAAAGTGGTGAATTTTACTGGCAAAGGAAACTCATTTAGTTGCAGAGAAGTAGAGGAGTGGATTGGGAGGCAGATACTGGAAAGGTGCAGAAGTCACGAGGTTGTAGTCAAAGGCGACTTCAACTTTCCAAATATTGATTGGAAACCTTTTAGTTGTAATAGTTTAGATGGAGCGGATTTTGTCCAGTGCATTCAGGAAGGATTCCTGGCACAGTATGTAGATAGACCAACACGAGGAGAGGCCACTTTGTATTTGGTGCTTGGCAATGAATCGGGTTAAGTGTTAGACCTGTTAGTAGGAAAGCATTTTAGCGGTAGCGATCATAACTCTGTTACTTTTACAATAGTCATGGAAAAGGATAGGTACATATAGCAGGGCAATTGGGGGAAGGCTAACTATAATTCTGTTAGGCAAGAACTGGTTAACATAAAATGGGAACAGATGACGAAGGATGAGAGGTGACTTGATAGAGGTGTACAAAATGATCAGAGGTATAGATAGAGTGGACAGCCAGAGACTTTTTCCTATGGTGGAGGTAGCTATTACGAGGGGGCATAGTCTTAAAGTGAGTGGAGGTAGATATAAGGGAGACGTCAGCGGTAGGTTCTTTACTCAGAAAGTGCTCAGGGCATGGAATGATTTGCCGGAGAGGGTAGTGGAGTCGGCCTCATTAGGGACATTTAAGCAGCTATTAGATAGGCATATGGATGATAGTATAAGGTAGGGGTGGAGGTTAGATAGACCTTAGGATTAGGGTAAAAGTTTGGCACAACATCGTGGGCCGAGGCGCCTGTACTGTGCTGTACTGTTTTATGTTCTATGTTCTATGAAGAGTGGAACAGGCATGAAGGGCAAATTGGTCTACATTTACTCCTATTTTTGAAGTTTCTCTGATGACCAGAGACATGGGGAGGGGTGACTGGGATAAACAGGGAGCCGCAAACAACAGCAGAATGTATGAATCATTGGGAATAGAGAAATGGGATAAAGACATGGGATGGATTCAGAGAATGAGTACAGTACAGAAAGGTGCCGGTCTGCACTGTATCTGCCCAGAGTAATAATGCACACCAAAGTCCATCAGCTATCTACAATCATTGTTTACAGGACCATGGGGATGGTGAGGTAGGAACAATCTGGGACATGACACAGGGCAGGAGATCACCCAAAAGCCCCTCACTGGCTTGTCTTGGTCTGGCAAGATTGTATCAAGCTTCAGGAAACTGCCAGCTAGTAGATTGCTCTAATGTTTTGGAGTAGATTTGTAGCTCGGGTTGTGAGTGTTGAGGTTGTTGAGATTGGTTGGCTCGCCGAGCTGGTTTCTTGTTTAGCAGATATTTCGTTACCATGCTTGGTACAATCCTCAGTGCAGCCTCCGATGAAGCATCGGTGTGTTTTCCCGCCTGGTTTTTAAACTCTGGGATCCGTTGAGAAGTCCGTAGATAGCTCAGTGAACTGGGCGGGGTTGGAGGGGTTCAAGGGACGGGTTTTGGGCGACATCAGAGCAGGCAAATTCCCTACTTCTCTTCCTCCTCTCGTCGCTCGTTCACTAGAGCCGTGTTGGTGAGTATTTCTAAACTCTATCTCCCCACATTTAGTAATGTATCTGTATGTGGTCACTGTGCATATTAGAGTTTTAAAAGGGCAATGTCTTATCAATGTTATTTGTGCTGTTGTTGTAACACTTTTTTTTCCCAAATAGAGCCTTTCAATCCATTTTCCTCCGCCAGTTCTTTTTAAATAAAACTCCAGTCTTGATCACTCATCTGTACATGTGTGCTCTATTTCTGTCTGTCTGTCTGTGTGTATGTCTCTGTATGTGTGTGTGTGTGCTTCTGTGAGCCTGTGTGTGTGTTAGTATGTTTGTATGTCTGCGCCTCAGTGTGTGTCTTCGTGTCTGTCTGTGTGTTTCTATCTTTGTATGTGTGTGTCTGTGTCTGTGTGTATATATGTGTGTATAACTGTATGTGTTTGTGTGTACCTGTGTGTGTGTGTGTGTGTGTGTGTGGGTGTGTGTGTGTGTGTAGCTGTGTTTGTGTTTAGCTATGTGTGTGTATGAGCTAGTGTATCTGAGTGTGTGTATCAGCGTGTGTCTCCATGTCTGTACGTCAATGTGCCTGTGTTTCTATGCAGTGGGCTCTCTGTTGTTTTGGGGGTGAATCCAATGAAATGGGGTTAACCACCTCCCCCTTTCTCTCTGTCTGTACCTCTGGTGTTTAAAGTGATGCAATAGTCAAGTGGGTTGTTTGTCTCTATATGTGTGTCTCTGGGTGTTTGTGTCTGTGGGTCTATCTCGGGCTGTAATGGAACTCATTGGAAGGACGCTTGAATGAATGAATCAATGGATGAATGAAAAAGTGATGACTCAAAGGCTCAGAATCTCTTTCCCTCTTTTGTTTAAAGTGATACAATTCTCCGTCTGGTGGAGTCACCAATCTACTAGACAAGGTGCAGATTTTTTTTTGGAGAAAGCATCACAGCCTTTGAATCTCTCAGGTTACAACGTTGTTTTGTTCTTCAAACAATGTCTTTGGAGATAAAGTGCAGTTTTGTCTGATCGATGTTGTCCCTGAG
>NW_025975635.1:0-7833 GCF_021869965.1 Rhincodon typus
CAGGACATGACTTCATTATAATTTTACCCTTTAAGGAGTTATATTCTTGCATTGGAAACAGTTCAGACAAATACTGATTCCTGGGTTGATGCAGTGGTCTTGTGAGGAAATGTTGAGCAGGTTGGGCTCAGACCTATCGTGGTGATCTTATTGAATTTTCACAGGGGGATGATGGGAGGATGTATCTTCTCATGGGCAGAGTCTAGATCTAGGGCACACCGTTTAACAGTAAAGTTTCTGCAATTTAAGATGGAATTGAAAGGGTTTTTTCTCGCAGAGTATTATTTGGAATTCTCTTTGGAATTCTTTTCAGCAGAAAACTAATGATGCTAGGTAATTGAATATATTCAAGGCTGCATTAAATAGAATTTTGATTGCTAAGAGCGGTGAGGGTTGTGGGGTTAGGCAGGGAGTAGAGTTAAAGCCACAAGCAGATCTTCCGTTATCTTATTGAATAGCAGCGTAGACTTGATGAGCCGAATGGCCTCCTCCTGCCTGTGTTTCTTGTGATCTTTAAGTAACAATGCCTTTCAAACCAAGACAGGTTCCCCAGATGGGGTCCCCCTGCCTCAGCGAAATTTCAACCCCTGCTTTCAAACATTACAAAATGAAACTGGACAGTGCTCACTTAACCTGGGCCATGCGTCTCATTGCTAGATATTACTGTCAGTTCAGGCAACCTGATCTCAGTCATAAATTTGTTGGCAGATCAGTAACTTGTATTATTGCATTTAGATTCAATTCTATGGGTCAAAATGGTAGTGAGTGCACAGCAGCAGGACTTTGCTTAGTGAACAGCAACACTGACTGTTCAAAATCGGTGCCAGGCAGAAATATTCTGATTCATTTCATGCAAAACAAAGCTGCAATCACACTGTACCTTGCTTACCATAACCCTGACTTTTTTTTAATTTAAATCTCTTGCTATGACATAGCTTTATTGCTTTAGCCAAGAAATCCTTGTCGACCATTATTCACATTTAAACAATTCCTATCTCGTATCTGACAAATTTGATTGTGGAAAATCACTTTGGTATTAGATAAACACGATCTTTCTTTTCTTTTTCTCCAGAAAGATGTGTTTAATAAGTTTCACAACATTCTGCCTTCTTTTGTGACTAAGATAGATTTGTATAATTTTAGTATTGTGGATGTTCTGAGTTCTGATACCAACACCACATTGTCAATCTGATTTTGAAGTTCTCCTGCTCCAGTGTTGATATTTGCTGGCGGCAGCAGTTAATGGGATTCTACTTACAGTAAATTTGTTCACTGATTACCATGCTCGTCTTCCCTTATTGCAGGAATGTACCCCATCAGAAGAAAGTTTATCTGGTATGTCCAGGCTGGGTTATGAGAAGGTAAATACAGTAGTTGTCACTCTGTTTTACTGCCACACTGTTTTAAAGTTCAGCCGAGAATAATGGTCCATCAGGTACATGTTCTTGACTTTACCACAAAGGGCCAAACTGGGCACAACAACAGCTCCAATTCCCTCGCTCCTTCTTCACCAACCATCATTGTATACTAGTGCATTTTCCAATGAGAATTAACATTAGAAAAATAAACATTGACTGGGTAGAACTCATTTTGAAAAACTAAACTCTAATTTCAAGTTACCATACAAAATATTTCTGTTGTCAAATATATTTCCCTAAGTAACACTGGTATAAGAAAAATTCTGGCTACATATTCTAAGCATAGTTATGGTTGTTAGTTAAACACTAATAAATACTGCTCACAAACAAAAACAGAAATTGTTGGAAAAGCTCAGCAGGTCTGGCAGCATTTGTGGAGAGAAATCAGAGTTAGTGTTTTGGATCAAGTGACCCTCC
The DNA here is from genome assembly GCF_021869965.1 of Rhincodon typus. NCBI lineage: Eukaryota > Metazoa > Chordata > Chondrichthyes > Orectolobiformes > Rhincodontidae > Rhincodon > Rhincodon typus. The sequence continues at coordinate 1,836 of NW_025975635.1, forward strand.
CACAGAGCCATTCCTGTTTCTGTTTCTGATTTACAGTATCCACAGTTCTTTTGGATTTTAATAAATACTGCTAATTGATCATAATGATTATATACAGCATATTCAGAAAAAAGAAAATCCTTCCTGGTTGTTCTCTGGTCAATATTCTTATGCAAACATTAACAATAAGCATCAACAGGCTACAAGATTTGCCAGCAAGGGAGTGTTCCAATCACAATTATTCATGATCCACAGGTGCCCATGTTTTTTGATCCGGATTGGAACTGTTGCCAATGTTCCCTCCCTTAAGAATATTGGTGCCAATTGCAAAGTCCCTCCACCGCTTTGACTGAGATCAGCGATCTCCACAAATACCTGGACTCCATACTGGTCTTTTTTTTGCAGTTAGCACAGCAGATCTGAATCTGTTTTTTAATATTTTATGTCCACTTGTCCAAATACTTACTGGGGAAATGCAAGACCTTGTGGAAGTGATAGTGTTAATCGGAACTGGAGAGACAAGGACTAAAAAAAAACTCTTAAATTTGCTGCCTTTGTTCATATCAGGCACTGCTTAATTTTTCATAGCTAGCTTCCCGCTGGTCTTGATAACTCTCAAATGGAAAGTGCAACAGCTTTATTAGACATTGAAATTTCATCTATCAGGGCATTGTGTAATAGTCTTCTATTTCCAAGGTTTCTGTCTAGTTCATGCTCTGATATTTCCTGTTTGTCACAAAATCGCCTCGTTGAAATGATTTCTCAGCTTTCGTAAAATTATTGTCGACCATTACACACAGGCTTATGACACGGCTGGAGGACATTCGGCCCTTACATCTGCTTTCTCTTTTCTGTCCTGCCATTCTAGGATAAATCACAATGATGAATTTCAAAGCATCTCAATATATTCATGCAAGAAATAAATAAGGCACGTTGTGGATGAACTGGCACCTAATGGTGAATTATCTGTGTATCAGCTGAAACTGCAGATTTAGGATTAGCTACCTGGCAATCAGTATAATGGCTGTTTCGCCAGAGTTTGGGGCAGTTTGACTTCACCTTTGTCTCTCACTATCTCATGGAAAAGATCCAAAGGTTGAATTTCTTAAACAATGTCAAGGTTTTGTAAAAGAACACGGAGCAAAGAACAATACAGCACAGGAACAGGCCCTTCAGCCCTCCAAGTCTACGCCAACACATTTTGCCCTTCCATAATAAAACTGTCTTCACTTACAAGATCTGTATCCCTCTATTGTCTTCCTATTCATGTATTTGTCCAGGTGCTTCTTGAATGCTACGTAATTCTATGACCCTTCAGCAATTAGATAATCCTTTCTCTATCATCTATAATCATGTCTTGTTCAGAGAGAGAGAGTTCATCATCTGATGATATATATTACGGAAAACATAGAGTGACAATATGTACCAAATGTAGAGCACATTCTTTGTATCAAGAAGTAAACTTGTAACATGTAGGCCAGGATTTCGCAGAGAGGTGGAAAGTCTTGGACATTCTCCATTCTGCCAGCCCTCAAAACAAGGACTCTATTGTATGTGGCTGAGGCAATTAGCCATCTGAAGTCAGAGCTTCTGCCTTTCTGAGGCAAGATGTCTCACTTCCGAGAGTTGCCAGAAAATCTTCAGTCTCAGCAATGCCACCAGAAACAGAGACCTTTGCTGGGGCAGAAAAGATTCAGATATCAAGTAGGTGGGCTCAGGAATTGTTGGCGATAATTGGGCAGGTCCTGGTGAAGGAGAGTGTTATTGATCACAAGGCAGGGGAATCTTGCCGTGCAGGCAGCCTTTATTGTTGGGAAGGCCCTCTTGAGAGGCTGAGGGAGCCTGAACAGGAAACAAAATGTGCCTAAGCCCAATAGGAGACAAGCAAATCTTACTGTGCAGCATTGAGGTGCTGAAGTACCACATTATCTCAGGTAAAATGTCAGCAGTTTCTCTTTATTATTCATTTACTGAATGTGGACTTGCTGGCTAGGCAGCATTTATTGCCCATCCCTAATTGCCCAGAGGACAGTCAAGAGTCAACCACATTGCTGTGGGTCTGGAGCCACATGTAGTCCAGACCAGGTAAGGATGGCAGTTTCCTTCCCTAAAGGACATTAGTGAACCAGATGGACATTTCCTGACAATCAAGAATGGTCACTATTAGACTCTTTACTCCAGAATTTTATTGGATTCAAATTCCACCATCTGCTCTGGCAGGATTTGAAACTGGGTCCCCAAGACATTACCCAGGTCTCTGAATTACCAGTCCAGTGATAATACCGCTAGGTCATTGTCTCCCCAAATGTGCTGGGAAAGGTCCTTAAGTGGCTGTAAATTACCCACTCAGGGGTCGCAATTAATCTTATCATGTTTGGGTCTTCTCGTAGCTTGTAAAAAAACCACAGAGACAACATGACACAGGACACAGCGGCCTCTGCCAGCCCAGTGCAGTCTCCTGACGGAGGAAGGTAGGGGTGCAGGGAGGGTGCAGGGTGCAATTAATGTTTCCTTATTTCAAAAGGATTTTTCATGTAAATTCTGTTTAAAATTTCAGTGTGAAAGTGTTTTCAGGTGTAGGTTTCAGCCTGTGTCATAGAATAATGCCATACTAAGAGCTGATAAGTTTCCAGAGTTCATGCCAGAGGGACCAGCAGAAAAACAACTCATTGTGTTGACAGAGATAGTAGGAACTGCAGATGCTGGAGAATCTGAGATAACAAGGTGTAGAGCTGGATGAACACAGCAGGCCAAGCAGCATCAGAGGAGTAGGAAAGCTGATGTTCTGGGTTTTTTCTGAAGAAGGGTCTAGGCCCGAAACATCAGCTTTCCTGCTCCTCTGATGCTGCTTGGCCTACTGTGTTCATCCAGCTCTACACTTTGTTATCTCATCATTGTGCTGACATTTTGTTGGGGTGCTAACCTACAATTAGAAAGTCCAAAATGGTTTTGCCTTCCTGTCACGTTATTTAACGTTTATGTCTATGTCACTCAGAAGATGATCATCTTTGCAGCTATTCCATCAAGAGAACTTGAGGTTCAATATTTTAAAAGGATTAGTTAAAGAGGATCAGTACCTGTTAGTCCAATGATAAACCAAATAGTGACTCTGTCCCAGCTCTCCATCTTTGTAGCATAATCATGGGCATGAATTAATTTTTTTTTATTTATTCATTTGTGGGATGTGGGTGTCGCTGGCTGGCCAGCATTTCTTGCTCATCCCTAGTTGCCCTTGAGAAGGTGGTGGTGAGCAGCCTTCTTGAACCACTGCAGTCCTCCTGCTGTGGGTTGACCCACAATGCCATTAGGGAGGGAATTCCAGGATTTTGACCCAGAGACACTGAAGGACCGACAATATATTTCCAAGTCAGGATGGTGAGTGACTTGGAGGAGAACTTGGAGGTGGTGGTGTTCCCATGTATCTGCTGTCCTTGTCCTTCTAGATGGAAGTGGTCGTGGGTTTGGAAGGTGCTGTCTGAGGATCTTTGGTGAATTTCTGCAGTGCATCTTGTAGATAGTACACACTGCTACTACTGAGCGTTGGTGGTGGAGGGAGTCGATGCTTGTAGACGTAGTGCCAATCAAACAGGCTGCTTTGTCCTGGAAGGTGTCAAGCTTCTTGAGTGTTGTTGGGGCTGCACTCATCCAGGCAAGTGGGGAGTATTCCATCACACTCCTGACTTGTGCCTTGTAGATGGTGGACAGGCTTTGAGGAGTCAGGAGGTGAGTTACTCGCCACTGTGTTCCTAGCTTCTGGCCTGATCTTGTAACCACTCTGTTAATGTAGTGAGTCCAGTTGAGTTTCTGATCAATGGTAACCGCCAGGATGTTGATAGTGGGGGATTCAGTGATGGTAACAGCATTGGATGTCAAGGGGTCATAGCCTGGCATTTGTGTGGCGTCAATGTCACTTGTCACCCCAAGCCTGGATCTTGTCCAGATCTTGTTGCAATTATAACAAGTAGATGTTCAAAACAAGGAATACTGCAAAATTGGATTCATGAAATCACAGATAGAGACAATCTCAAGGAAGATTGACAGTATGAAACACAGTAAACACTTTAATGAGTATGTGAGAATGATTAGTGCTTCAAGCATACTGGAGTCTGTTTTGAGTCAATTGTCCTGCGAAGAGGTGGTGCTTTCTTAAGTTATCAGATATCTAGGCCAAGGACAAGGCATGGTTGTTGTTAGTCAGAGTTAATTAATTTAACGCCATGCCAGAAGAAAATAATTGTCTATGTGACTCCAAGAGACCCACCACTCTATACTCCTATAAATTCCATTCACTTGCACAGAGATAATGTCGGTGTGGATAAAAAATAAGCAATGTTAACCCAACATTGCGAAGTTCAGTACCAAGTGGTAGCAGAAAGGAAGAATCGGTGCCAAGTTTACAAGAAAAATTACAACTGTTCTGCTTCCTCCAGTGCTGACTTCATTAGCATAAAAGTGCTGTTGATTCCCCAGATCCAACTTGAAGCCAAAGAGCAACAAGCCCACAGCAGACTTTAAAATCTCATTTCCAGCTTGCTGTTTGGCAGGGGATCTCCAGTAATAATTAATTATCAGGAAACTCAGACCTCCTGGCAGGAAGCTGGTTAAATAAAGTCAAGCAGATATCCCACAGTGCATCATTCCCATTGCTAACTCACGAAAAACTAAATATCCACCTTATCTGCACAAATATTTACATTTACATCTATTATAATTGTTGTTTTATTGTAATTTGGTGAAAAATTTTCTGGGTTCGGCGAGACAAGTTTGAACATGCATTCTGTGCAAAGTACTGGGTGCTTTAATCAATTATGTGGGCTCAGTTTTAGAACATAGAACATAGAACATAGAACATTACAGCGCAGTACAGGCCCTTCGGCCCTCGATGTTGCACCGACCTGTGAAACCAATCTGAAGCCCATCTAACCTAAACTATTCCATTATCATCCATATGTTTATCCAATGACCATTTAAATGCCCTTAAAGTTGGCGAGTCCACCACTTTTGCAGGCAGGGCATTCCACGCCCTTACTACTCTCTGAGTAAAGAACCTACCTCTGACATCTGTCCGATATCTATCACCCCTCAATTTAAAGCTACGTCCCCTCATGCTAGCCATCACCATCCGAGGAAAAAGGCTCCCAATGTCCACCCTATCTAATCCTCTGATCATCTTGTATGTCTCTATTAAGTCACTTCTTAACCTTCTTCTCTCTAACGAAAACAGCCTCAAGTCCCTCAGCCTTTCCTCATAAGACCTTCCCTCCATACCAGGCAACATCCTGGTAATTTTCCTCTGCACCCTTTCCAATGCTTCCACATCCTTCCTATAATGCGGTGACCAGAACTGTACGCAGTACTCCAAGTGCGGCCGCACCAGAGTTTTGTACAGCTGCAACATGACCTCATGGCTCTGAAACTCAATTCATCTACCAATAAAACCTAACACACCGTATGCCTTCTTAACAACCCTATCAACCTGGGTGGCAACTTTCAGGGATCTATGCACATGGACACCGAGATCTCTCTGCTCATCCACACTTCCAAGAATCTTACCATTAGCCCAGTACTCTGTATTCCTGTTACTCCTTCCAAAGTGAATCACCTCACACTTTTCTGCATTAAACTCCATTTGCCACCTCTCAGCCCAGCTCTGCAGCTTATCTATGTCCCTCTGTAACCTGCAACATCCTTCCGCACTATCCACAACTCCACCAACTTTGGTGTCATCCGCAAATTTACTAACCCATCCTTCTACGCCCTCATCCAGGTCATTTATAAAAATGACAAACAGCAGTGGCCCCAAAACAGATCCTTGAGGTACACCACTAGTAACTGAACTCCAGGATGAACATTTCCCATCAACCACCACCCTCTGTCTTCTTACAGCTAGCCAATTTCTGATCCAAACCGCTAAATCACCCTCAATCCCATGCCTCCGTATTTTCTGCAATAGCCTACCATGGGGAACCTTATCAAACGCTTTACTGAAATCCATATACACCACATCAACTGCTTTACC
>NW_025975636.1:0-7833 GCF_021869965.1 Rhincodon typus
TCCTCAGCGATCTCCTTCAGAACCCTGGGCTGTAGCCCTCCTAGTGTGGGTGAGTCATCCACCGTCAGACTTTTCAGCTTCCCACCACCTTTTCTTTAGTATTAGCCATGATACTCACCTCTGCCCTCTGTTTCTTTTGAAGTTCTGCTATGCTGCTGGTGTCTTCCCCTGTGAAAACTGATGCAACGTGCCTATTCAGTTCCTCCACTATTTCTTTGTTCCTCATTACATCTTCTCCAGCAGCATTTTGCAGCAGGCCAATGTCCACCCTTGCCTCTCTCTTACCTTTCATACATCTAAAAAAACTGTCACAATCTCCTTTGACATTATGAGCTAGCTGTGTTTATATTTCACCTTCTCACCCTTCTTGCCTGTTTCATTATCCTCTGCTGGTTTTTAAAGGTTTCCCAATCCTCTGGCTTCCAACTAATCTTCACCACATTGTCTGCCGTTTTTTGTTTTTATGCTGTCCCTGACTTCCTTCATCAGCCATGGTTGCCTTATCCTCCTGTTAGTGGGTTTCTTCTTCCTTGGGATGAATTTCTGCTGTGCCTCCAGAATTAACCCCCCCCGCCCACCCCCCCCCCATCCCCCCCGCCCCCCTGCCAGGAACTCCTGCCATTGCTCCACCATCTTCTGTACTACTGTCCCTTCCAACCAACTCTGGCCAGCTCCTCCCTCACGTCTTTGTAGTTATCTTCACTCGATTGTAGTACTGTTACATCTGATTGCACCTTCTCTCTCTCAAACTGCAGGGTGAATTCTATCATGTTATGGTCACTGATCCCTAGGGGTTCCTTCACCTTAAGCTCCCTAATTAAATCTGCCACATTGCAAATCATCGAAAACAGAATTACCTGTTCAGGGCTCTGTCACAAACTGTTCCAAAAAAACCATCTCGTAAACATTCTACAAATTCTTTTTGTTGGCTTTGGCTCCCAACCTGACTTTCCCAGTCCACCTATATATTAAAATCTCCATGATTATTGTAATTGTGCCTTGTTTCCATGCCTTTTCTACCTCCTGATTTATTTTCTTCCCCACATCCTGACTACTCTTGGAGGCCTGTACATAACTCCCACCAGGGTCTTTTTTCCCTTTGTGGTTCCTCAATCCTACCCACACAGATTCTAACCCTTCCAACTACTTCTTGCTATTGATGTAATTTCATTTCTTATTGACAAGGCAAACCCACTCCCTCTGCCCATCTGCCTGTCCTTTCGATAAGACATGTATCCTTGAATATTTAGTTCCCAGCCCTGATCCCCTTGCAGCCACAGCTCTGTGACCCCCCCCAACATTGTACCTGCCAATTTCATTCAGCACGACAAGCTCATTTACCTTGTATGGTATACTGCATGCATTTAAGTACAACATCCTCAGTCCTGTGTTGACTGCCTCCCCTTCTCATAGTTGTTCCTTTATCTACTGTGCCTGAAGTTAGATTCCTGAGCCTTTCCATACTCTCTGACCTAGTTACTTGTTCTGGAAATGTTAAAAACCTGAGTGCAATGAACCATGAACCAAAACCAATTCCACCCCCAATAATCCCAATTACACCCCCAATAAGCCACACCTTTAACTTCTGGTCTTTATTTACCCTGTGCTAGTTTGATCATGGTTCAGGTGGTAATCCAGAGATTATTGCTTAGAGGTTCTGCTTTCTAGGTTAGCTCCTAACTGTTCAAAATAATTCAGCAGAACTTCTTTACTAGTCCTTCCAATATGATTGGTACCAACATGGACAATGACATGCTAATCCTTCTCCTACTTCAAGTCCCTCTCTAGCCCTGAGGAGATGACCTTAACTCTGCCATCTGGCAGGAAACACAGTTGTAGCATTCCGGCTCATGTCTGCAAGGAACAGAGCGCATCTCTCTGATTATACTGCCCCCTACCACTGCTATAGTCCCATTTTCTCCCCACAACAGGAAAGGCTTGCAGTACCATGGACAGTACCTCATTGTCCCTGCAGTCCCATTCTCAACCACACAGGTTACAAGAACCTGTAACTGCTGGACAATTAAAGAGACTGATGGAGTCGTAGAGATATACAGCACAGAACCAGACCCTTTGGTCCAACTTGTTCATGCCAACCAGATATATCCTATATAAATGCTCCTCGAGAGCTCTTCCTTGGGTCCCTGGATCTGCCTCACCCTCCTGTTCCTGATCACAGATCACATTTGAATCACTGAACCTTCTTACAGGCATTTACCCACTTCTCCCAGGGGGCAGTGAATATCTGGAAATTTCTACCCCACAGAGTTGAAGAGGTTAGGTCATGGAAAGTATTTAAAGCAGAGGTAGATAGAGTTTTCAAATATTGAGGAGTTGAGGGTTAAGAGGAGCTGGCATGAAAGAGGCATTGAGCCCTGGGCAGACCTAGCCATGATCTTCTGGAGTGACAGGGGAGTTTGAGAGGCTGGAGGCTAACTCCTGCTCTGATTTCCCTGAAGTAACACAATGTCTGCAATTCAGCCTCCAGCTCTCTATCTCTGATCCAAAGTTGCCTGAGCTGCAAACATTTGCTAAAGATATGTTCAGCCTGGATCACCTTGGTGTCCAGCACCACTCACATGCTGTGGCTGCAGCACATTGCCTCAGCTGCCATTTCTATTGCAGTTAATTTATTAATTAATAACACTATTATCCCTGCTCTTTTCCAGTGGCAGATAGCTCAGTTGGCTGGATGGCTGCTTTAGAACATAGGACATAGAACAGTACGGCACAGCACAGGCCCTTCGGCCCACGATGTTATGCTGAACTTTTACTCTAATCCTAAGGTCTATCTAACCTCCACCCCTACCTTATACTATCATCCATATGCCTATCTAGTAGTCGCTTAAATGCCCCTAATGAGGCCAACTCCACTACCCTCTCCGGCAATGCATTCCACGCCCCTACCACTCTCTGAGTAAAGAACCTACCGCTGACTTCTCCCCTATATCTACCTCCACTCACTTTAAAACTATGCCCCCTCGTAATAGCTACCTCCACCCTAGGAAAAAGTCTCTGGCTGTCTACTCTATCTATACCTCTGATCATTTTGTACACCTCTATCAAGTCACCTCTCATCCTTCGTCGTTCTAAAGAGAAAAGCTGTAGCTCTCTCAACCTTTCCTTGTAAGACCTTCTCTCCATTCCAGGCAACATCCTGGTAAATCTCCTCTGCACCTTTTCCAACGCCTCCACATCTTTCCTTTGTGATGCAGACTGACACCAATTGCAAGAATTCTATTCCTGCACTGGCTGATGTTACTGTGAAGGACTCTCCTCCTCAATCTCACCCCTGACCTGAGTCATGGTGACCCTTAGGTTAAACCAGCACCAGTCACCTCTGTCTAATGAAAGAGCAGCCTTATGGTCTGGTACAACGACAGCAACTTTACACTCCACTAAAACTAATAAGCCTTACTACTTAAAACCACAAAGCAAATCACTTTTCTTCTGTTGATGGCACTTAAAATATGGGAAAATCGAATGTTTTCTTTATATTCATTCATGGGATGTGGGTATCACTGGCTGGGCCCAGCATTTATTGCCCGTCCCTAGTTGCCCCTTGAGAAGGTGGGGGTGAGCTGCCTTCTTGAACCGCTGCAGTCCATGTGCTGTAGATTGACCCACAATGCCCTTAGGGAGGGAATTCCAGGATTTTGACCCAGCGACAGGGAAGGAACAGCAATATATTTCCAAGTCAGGATGGTGAGTGGCTTGGAGGGGAACTTGCAGGGGGTGGTGTTCCCATGTATCTGCTGCCCTTGTCCTTCTAGATGGAAGTGGTTGTGGATTTGGAAGGTGCTCCTGAGGATCTTTGGTGAATTTCTGCAGTGCATCTTGTAGATAGTACACACTGCTGTTACTGAGTGTCGGTGGTGGAGGGAGTGGGATGTTTGTGGATGTGGTACCAATCAAGCGGCTGCTTTGTCCTGGATGGTGTTGAGCTTCTTGAGTGTTGTTGGAGCTGTACCCATCCAGGCAAGTGGGGAGTATTCCATCACACTCCTGACTTGTGCCTTGTAGATGGTGGACAGACTTTGGGGAGTCAGGAGGTGAGTTACTTGCCACAGTATTCCCAGCTTCTGACCTGTTCCTGTAGCCATTATATTTGTAAAGAATTTCATAGAATTACAGAATCTCTACAGTGCAGAACGAGGCCAATCGGCCCATTCTATCTGCACCAACCCTCAAAACAGCATCCGATCCAGAACCCCCCATCCCTGAAAGCCCACATTTATCACGGCTAATCCACCTAGCCTGCACGTCCCTGGACACTATGGGACTATTTAGCAATATATGGTGAGTCCAGTTGAGTTTCTGGCAATGATAACGCCCAGGATGTTGATAGTGGGGGATTCAGTGATGGTAACACCATTGAATGTCAAGGGACGGTGGTTAGATTGACTCTTATTGGTGATGGTCATAGCCTGGCATTTGTGTGGCGCGAATGTCACTTGCCACTTGTCAGCCCAAGCCTGGATATTGTCCAGATCTTGTTGCATGTGAACACGGACTGTTTCAGTATCTGAGGAGTCACGAATGGTGCTGAACATTGTACATCATCGGCAAACATCCCCAGTTCTGACCTTATGATGGAGGGAAGGTCATTGATGAAGCAGCTGAAGATGTTGAGCCGAGGACACTACCCTGAGGAACTCCTGCAGAGATGTCCTGGAGCTGAGATGACTGACCTCCAACAGCCATGACCATCTTCCTATGTGTCAGGTATGACTCCAACCACCGGGGCGTTTGCCCCCTGATACCCATTGATTCCAGTTTCTCCAGGACTCCGTGATGCCATATTCGGTCAAACGCAGCCTTAATGTCAAGAATTGTTGCTCTCACCTCACCTCTAGAATTCAGTTTATCATTACTTAAAGGTTCTACTTAGCCTTTATTTTATAATAAATATTTGCTGATGATGCAAAACTGGGCAGGACTGTGAGTTGTAAGGAGGCTTCACATTGATTTAGACAAGCTGAGTGAGAGGGCAAACACTCGGCAGGTGCAGTACCGTTGTAGCTAAATGTGAAGTTATACACTTCAGCATGAAGTACAGAATAGAAAAGTATTATTTAAATAGTGAGATATTGGGAAGTGTAGATGTACAAAGGGATCTGGGTGTCCTTGTACATCAGTCAATGAGAGTAAAAGGTTAGAGGGGAAAAGTTTAAGGGAGATATGTGTGGAAAGTTCTTTATGGAGAGGGTGGTGGGTGCCTGGAACACGTTGCCAGTGGAGGTGGTAGAGGCGGGCATGATAGCATCATTTAAGATGTATCTAGACAGATACATGAATGGGCAGGGAGCAGAGGGATACAGGTCCTTGGAAAATAGGTGACAAGTTTAGATAGAGGATCTGGATCGGCGCAGGCTTGGAGGGCCGAAGGGCCTGTTCCTGTGCTGTAATTTTCTTTGTTCTTTGTTCTTTGTAAACAGACATACACTGCAAGCAATTAGGAAAGCAGCTGGTGTATTGGTGTATTGTCATTGCGAGAGGATTAGAGCTCAGAAGTAGTGATGTCTTCATGCAGCTATAAAGGGCCTTGGTGAGACCACGGTGAGACCACTCCTGGAATATTGATTTGGTTTAATTTATTGTAGTCACATGTACCTCAGTACAACGGAAACCTTTGTTTTGTGAGCAGTACAGGCAGATCAGAGCAAACAAGGACATACAGACCATAGAGTGCTTTGATGGAAGGTTGGCTTCCGTGACAGTCTGGGCTGTGCACACCACCTTCTGTAGTTTCTTACGGTCCTGGGCAGAGCAGTTTCCGTACCAGGCCGTTATGCACCCGGACAGTTTGCTTTCAATGGGACATCTGTAGAAGTTGGTGAGGGACCTTATGGACATCCCAAATTTCCTGAGCCGCCTGAAGAAGACGAGGCTTTGTTGCACCTTCTTGACTGGTGCATCTATGTGGAACAGATTATTGGTGATCTGTCCAGGACTGGTCGTCGGTTATTGTCACTCCGAGGAACTTGATACTCTTGACCCTCTCTACCTCATCTCCGTTGATGTAGATGGGGGCTGGTTGTCCTCCTTTCTTCGTGAAGTCAATGATAAGTTCCTTGCGTTTTGCCAACATTAACAGAGAGACAGTTATCATTGCACACATCACCAAGCCCTCGACCTGCTTTCTGTATTCTGACCCATTGTTGTTTGATATCTATCCCACTACGGTGGTGTCATCAGCACACTTGTAGATGACGTTTGTTTGGAATTTAGCCGTGGAGCCATGGGTGTACAGGGAGTACAGAACGGGACTGAGAACACATCCCTGGGGGGCTCCAGTGTTGAGTGCTATTGTGGAGGAGGTGCTGTTGTCTACCTTCACTGATTGCAGTCTGTGGGTCAGGAAGCTGAGGATCTAGTTGCAGGGGTTGGAGCTGTGACCTAGGTCTCAGAGTTTTGAGATCAGTCTGGAGGGTATTATGGCATTGAAGGTGGAGCTGTAGTCAATGAGCAGGAGCCTGATGTCAGTGCCCTCGTTATCCAGATGTTCTAGGGATGAGTGCGGGGCTAGGGAAATGGCATCTGTGATGGACCTGTTCCTCTGGTATTGTGTACGTTTTGGTCTGTCTGTCTAAGAAAGGATACACTGCCATTGAGGGAGTGCAGCAGACGTTCACTCGGCTGATACCAGGGATAGCAGGACTATCCTATAAGGAGAGATTGGTTTGACTGGGCCTCTACTCACAAGAGTTGAGAAGAATGAGAGGGGGATCTGATTAAAATGTATAACATTCTAACAGGGCTGATAGACTCGATGCAAGGAGGAGGTTTCTCTTGGGGTATGGGAGTCTAGAATCAGGGAAACGGTCTCAGGATATGGTGTAAGCCATTCAGGACCAAGACTGGAAAATGTTCTTCACTCAGAGGGTGGTGACTCTGTGGAATTCTCTACCAGGTCACTGAGTGTATTTAAGAAAGAGATCCGTACATTTTTAAGCATTAAACGCATCAAGGAGTATGGGGAGAAATTGGGATTATGGCATGGCAATACAGCATCAGTCATGATCATTTCGAAATGCATGGCAGGCTTGAAGGGCTGAATGGCCTATTTCTATTCCTAGTTGCTATGTTTCGATATTGGCCAGTCTGTTCTCTTCCAATCTGTGTGTACTATCTGAGCTGTTCCAATTGGAGGCACTGAGATCAGTTTAGTGCCTCCTACAATGTTAATGTCCCAGGAATTAACCTGCTGAGGTGATATGTTCAGTTCACTAAGGTGCGTGTTGTTTGAAAGCGTTGAGAATCTAACTGTAGACTGGTATAGATTTGGAGTGGGTGAAGAGGTTGAAGGGTTTGGGAAGTGTGTAGAGAGTTTGTAATCAATTGCTGCAGCATAAAGAACAGCATGGACTTGGTGCTGTGAACGATCATTTTCCAAACTCTCATTCCAAAGAATACCAAGAACAGCTGCCATGGAAACAGCCGAGCTCCCAGAGCCCCACTGAGTTGGAAGGGTTAAAGTTTAACAGTAAGGAACTGGAGAGAAAGCCTCACAGTTGCTGTTGATGATGTTTGCCAAAATGAACAAACCACACATCCACTGGGACTCAGCCTGGGAGTTCCCATCGATGACGGAATGCAATATCTACAACTCCCATTTCTCTGTGAGTCATGTGTGGCTGCCGCTGTATCAGCTCAGACTCTGTGGTTCGGATATTTCGGAACTTATATCATCCCCATCATCCTGGCAAGGCAGGCTCCAGCTTTAGCTTCACATCTGTGTGAAACTCTGTGAGCATAGCAAGGCTCCAACCAGCCTCGCTGCCACAGATCAGGATGGGGGGAATGTGCAGGAGAATGGGGAGATCAGGATGG
>NW_025975637.1:0-7833 GCF_021869965.1 Rhincodon typus
TCCTCAGCGATCTCCTTCAGAACCCTGGGCTGTAGCCCTCCTAGTGTCGGTGAGTCATCCACCGTCAGACTTTTCAGCTTCCCACCACCTTTTCTTTAGTATTAGCCATGATACTCACCTCTGCCCTCTGTTTCTTTTGAAGTTCTGCTATGCTGCTGGTGTCTTCCCCTGTGAAAACTGATGCAACGTGCCTATTCAGTTCCTCCACTATTTCTTTGTTCCTCATTACATCTTCTCCAGCAGCATTTTGCAGCAGGCCAATGTCCACCCTTGCCTCTCTCTTACCTTTCATACATCTAAAAAAACTGTCACAATCTCCTTTGACATTATGAGCTAGCTGTGTTTATATTTCACCTTCTCACCCTTCTTGCCTGTTTCATTATCCTCTGCTGGTTTTTAAAGGTTTCCCAATCCTCTGGCTTCCAACTAATCTTCACCACATTGTCTGCCGTTTTTTGTTTTTATGCTGTCCCTGACTTCCTTCATCAGCCATGGTTGCCTTATCCTCCTGTTAGTGGGTTTCTTCTTCCTTGGGATGAATTTCTGCTGTGCCTCCAGAATTAACCCCCCCCGCCCACCCCCCCCCCATCCCCCCCGCCCCCCTGCCAGGAACTCCTGCCATTGCTCCACCATCTTCTGTACTACTGTCCCTTCCAACCAACTCTGGCCAGCTCCTCCCTCACGTCTTTGTAGTTATCTTCACTCGATTGTAGTACTGTTACATCTGATTGCACCTTCTCTCTCTCAAACTGCAGGGTGAATTCTATCATGTTATGGTCACTGATCCCTAGGGGTTCCTTCACCTTAAGCTCCCTAATTAAATCTGCCACATTGCAAATCATCGAAAACAGAATTACCTGTTCAGGGCTCTGTCACAAACTGTTCCAAAAAAACCATCTCGTAAACATTCTACAAATTCTTTTTGTTGGCTTTGGCTCCCAACCTGACTTTCCCAGTCCACCTATATATTAAAATCTCCATGATTATTGTAATTGTGCCTTGTTTCCATGCCTTTTCTACCTCCTGATTTATTTTCTTCCCCACATCCTGACTACTCTTGGAGGCCTGTACATAACTCCCACCAGGGTCTTTTTTCCCTTTGTGGTTCCTCAATCCTACCCACACAGATTCTAACCCTTCCAACTACTTCTTGCTATTGATGTAATTTCATTTCTTATTGACAAGGCAAACCCACTCCCTCTGCCCATCTGCCTGTCCTTTCGATAAGACATGTATCCTTGAATATTTAGTTCCCAGCCCTGATCCCCTTGCAGCCACAGCTCTGTGACCCCCCCCAACATTGTACCTGCCAATTTCATTCAGCACGACAAGCTCATTTACCTTGTATGGTATACTGCATGCATTTAAGTACAACATCCTCAGTCCTGTGTTGACTGCCTCCCCTTCTCATAGTTGTTCCTTTATCTACTGTGCCTGAAGTTAGATTCCTGAGCCTTTCCATACTCTCTGACCTAGTTACTTGTTCTGGAAATGTTAAAAACCTGAGTGCAATGAACCATGAACCAAAACCAATTCCACCCCCAATAATCCCAATTACACCCCCAATAAGCCACACCTTTAACTTCTGGTCTTTATTTACCCTGTGCTAGTTTGATCATGGTTCAGGTGGTAATCCAGAGATTATTGCTTAGAGGTTCTGCTTTCTAGGTTAGCTCCTAACTGTTCAAAATAATTCAGCAGAACTTCTTTACTAGTCCTTCCAATATGATTGGTACCAACATGGACAATGACATGCTAATCCTTCTCCTACTTCAAGTCCCTCTCTAGCCCTGAGGAGATGACCTTAACTCTGCCATCTGGCAGGAAACACAGTTGTAGCATTCCGGCTCATGTCTGCAAGGAACAGAGCGCATCTCTCTGATTATACTGCCCCCTACCACTGCTATAGTCCCATTTTCTCCCCACAACAGGAAAGGCTTGCAGTACCATGGACAGTACCTCATTGTCCCTGCAGTCCCATTCTCAACCACACAGGTTACAAGAACCTGTAACTGCTGGACAATTAAAGAGACTGATGGAGTCGTAGAGATATACAGCACAGAACCAGACCCTTTGGTCCAACTTGTTCATGCCAACCAGATATATCCTATATAAATGCTCCTCGAGAGCTCTTCCTTGGGTCCCTGGATCTGCCTCACCCTCCTGTTCCTGATCACAGATCACATTTGAATCACTGAACCTTCTTACAGGCATTTACCCACTTCTCCCAGGGGGCAGTGAATATCTGGAAATTTCTACCCCACAGAGTTGAAGAGGTTAGGTCATGGAAAGTATTTAAAGCAGAGGTAGATAGAGTTTTCAAATATTGAGGAGTTGAGGGTTAAGAGGAGCTGGCATGAAAGAGGCATTGAGCCCTGGGCAGACCTAGCCATGATCTTCTGGAGTGACAGGGGAGTTTGAGAGGCTGGAGGCTAACTCCTGCTCTGATTTCCCTGAAGTAACACAATGTCTGCAATTCAGCCTCCAGCTCTCTATCTCTGATCCAAAGTTGCCTGAGCTGCAAACATTTGCTAAAGATATGTTCAGCCTGGATCACCTTGGTGTCCAGCACCACTCACATGCTGTGGCTGCAGCACATTGCCTCAGCTGCCATTTCTATTGCAGTTAATTTATTAATTAATAACACTATTATCCCTGCTCTTTTCCAGTGGCAGATAGCTCAGTTGGCTGGATGGCTGCTTTAGAACATAGGACATAGAACAGTACGGCACAGCACAGGCCCTTCGGCCCACGATGTTATGCTGAACTTTTACTCTAATCCTAAGGTCTATCTAACCTCCACCCCTACCTTATACTATCATCCATATGCCTATCTAGTAGTCGCTTAAATGCCCCTAATGAGGCCAACTCCACTACCCTCTCCGGCAATGCATTCCACGCCCCTACCACTCTCTGAGTAAAGAACCTACCGCTGACTTCTCCCCTATATCTACCTCCACTCACTTTAAAACTATGCCCCCTCGTAATAGCTACCTCCACCCTAGGAAAAAGTCTCTGGCTGTCTACTCTATCTATACCTCTGATCATTTTGTACACCTCTATCAAGTCACCTCTCATCCTTCGTCGTTCTAAAGAGAAAAGCTGTAGCTCTCTCAACCTTTCCTTGTAAGACCTTCTCTCCATTCCAGGCAACATCCTGGTAAATCTCCTCTGCACCTTTTCCAACGCCTCCACATCTTTCCTTTGTGATGCAGACTGACACCAATTGCAAGAATTCTATTCCTGCACTGGCTGATGTTACTGTGAAGGACTCTCCTCCTCAATCTCACCCCTGACCTGAGTCATGGTGACCCTTAGGTTAAACCAGCACCAGTCACCTCTGTCTAATGAAAGAGCAGCCTTATGGTCTGGTACAACGACAGCAACTTTACACTCCACTAAAACTAATAAGCCTTACTACTTAAAACCACAAAGCAAATCACTTTTCTTCTGTTGATGGCACTTAAAATATGGGAAAATCGAATGTTTTCTTTATATTCATTCATGGGATGTGGGTATCACTGGCTGGGCCCAGCATTTATTGCCCGTCCCTAGTTGCCCCTTGAGAAGGTGGGGGTGAGCTGCCTTCTTGAACCGCTGCAGTCCATGTGCTGTAGATTGACCCACAATGCCCTTAGGGAGGGAATTCCAGGATTTTGACCCAGCGACAGGGAAGGAACAGCAATATATTTCCAAGTCAGGATGGTGAGTGGCTTGGAGGGGAACTTGCAGGGGGTGGTGTTCCCATGTATCTGCTGCCCTTGTCCTTCTAGATGGAAGTGGTTGTGGATTTGGAAGGTGCTCCTGAGGATCTTTGGTGAATTTCTGCAGTGCATCTTGTAGATAGTACACACTGCTGTTACTGAGTGTCGGTGGTGGAGGGAGTGGGATGTTTGTGGATGTGGTACCAATCAAGCGGCTGCTTTGTCCTGGATGGTGTTGAGCTTCTTGAGTGTTGTTGGAGCTGTACCCATCCAGGCAAGTGGGGAGTATTCCATCACACTCCTGACTTGTGCCTTGTAGATGGTGGACAGACTTTGGGGAGTCAGGAGGTGAGTTACTTGCCACAGTATTCCCAGCTTCTGACCTGTTCCTGTAGCCATTATATTTGTAAAGAATTTCATAGAATTACAGAATCTCTACAGTGCAGAACGAGGCCAATCGGCCCATTCTATCTGCACCAACCCTCAAAACAGCATCCGATCCAGAACCCCCCATCCCTGAAAGCCCACATTTATCACGGCTAATCCACCTAGCCTGCACGTCCCTGGACACTATGGGACTATTTAGCAATATATGGTGAGTCCAGTTGAGTTTCTGGCAATGATAACGCCCAGGATGTTGATAGTGGGGGATTCAGTGATGGTAACACCATTGAATGTCAAGGGACGGTGGTTAGATTGACTCTTATTGGTGATGGTCATAGCCTGGCATTTGTGTGGCGCGAATGTCACTTGCCACTTGTCAGCCCAAGCCTGGATATTGTCCAGATCTTGTTGCATGTGAACACGGACTGTTTCAGTATCTGAGGAGTCACGAATGGTGCTGAACATTGTACATCATCGGCAAACATCCCCAGTTCTGACCTTATGATGGAGGGAAGGTCATTGATGAAGCAGCTGAAGATGTTGAGCCGAGGACACTACCCTGAGGAACTCCTGCAGAGATGTCCTGGAGCTGAGATGACTGACCTCCAACAGCCATGACCATCTTCCTATGTGTCAGGTATGACTCCAACCACCGGGGCGTTTGCCCCCTGATACCCATTGATTCCAGTTTCTCCAGGACTCCGTGATGCCATATTCGGTCAAACGCAGCCTTAATGTCAAGAATTGTTGCTCTCACCTCACCTCTAGAATTCAGTTTATCATTACTTAAAGGTTCTACTTAGCCTTTATTTTATAATAAATATTTGCTGATGATGCAAAACTGGGCAGGACTGTGAGTTGTAAGGAGGCTTCACATTGATTTAGACAAGCTGAGTGAGAGGGCAAACACTCGGCAGGTGCAGTACCGTTGTAGCTAAATGTGAAGTTATACACTTCAGCATGAAGTACAGAATAGAAAAGTATTATTTAAATAGTGAGATATTGGGAAGTGTAGATGTACAAAGGGATCTGGGTGTCCTTGTACATCAGTCAATGAGAGTAAAAGGTTAGAGGGGAAAAGTTTAAGGGAGATATGTGTGGAAAGTTCTTTATGGAGAGGGTGGTGGGTGCCTGGAACACGTTGCCAGTGGAGGTGGTAGAGGCGGGCATGATAGCATCATTTAAGATGTATCTAGACAGATACATGAATGGGCAGGGAGCAGAGGGATACAGGTCCTTGGAAAATAGGTGACAAGTTTAGATAGAGGATCTGGATCAGCGCAGGCTTGGAGGGCCGAAGGGCCTGTTCCTGTGCTGTAATTTTCTTTGTTCTTTGTTCTTTGTAAACAGACATACACTGCAAGCAATTAGGAAAGCAGCTGGTGTATTGGTGTATTGTCATTGCGAGAGGATTAGAGCTCAGAAGTAGTGATGTCTTCATGCAGCTATAAAGGGCCTTGGTGAGACCACGGTGAGACCACTCCTGGAATATTGATTTGGTTTAATTTATTGTAGTCACATGTACCTCAGTACAACGGAAACCTTTGTTTTGTGAGCAGTACAGGCAGATCAGAGCAAACAAGGACATACAGACCATAGAGTGCTTTGATGGAAGGTTGGCTTCCGTGACAGTCTGGGCTGTGCACACCACCTTCTGTAGTTTCTTACGGTCCTGGGCAGAGCAGTTTCCGTACCAGGCCGTTATGCACCCGGACAGTTTGCTTTCAATGGGACATCTGTAGAAGTTGGTGAGGGACCTTATGGACATCCCAAATTTCCTGAGCCGCCTGAAGAAGACGAGGCTTTGTTGCACCTTCTTGACTGGTGCATCTATGTGGAACAGATTATTGGTGATCTGTCCAGGACTGGTCGTCGGTTATTGTCACTCCGAGGAACTTGATACTCTTGACCCTCTCTACCTCATCTCCGTTGATGTAGATGGGGGCTGGTTGTCCTCCTTTCTTCGTGAAGTCAATGATAAGTTCCTTGCGTTTTGCCAACATTAACAGAGAGACAGTTATCATTGCACACATCACCAAGCCCTCGACCTGCTTTCTGTATTCTGACCCATTGTTGTTTGATATCTATCCCACTACGGTGGTGTCATCAGCACACTTGTAGATGACGTTTGTTTGGAATTTAGCCGTGGAGCCATGGGTGTACAGGGAGTACAGAACGGGACTGAGAACACATCCCTGGGGGGCTCCAGTGTTGAGTGCTATTGTGGAGGAGGTGCTGTTGTCTACCTTCACTGATTGCAGTCTGTGGGTCAGGAAGCTGAGGATCTAGTTGCAGGGGTTGGAGCTGTGACCTAGGTCTCAGAGTTTTGAGATCAGTCTGGAGGGTATTATGGCATTGAAGGTGGAGCTGTAGTCAATGAGCAGGAGCCTGATGTCAGTGCCCTCGTTATCCAGATGTTCTAGGGATGAGTGCGGGGCTAGGGAAATGGCATCTGTGATGGACCTGTTCCTCTGGTATTGTGTACGTTTTGGTCTGTCTGTCTAAGAAAGGATACACTGCCATTGAGGGAGTGCAGCAGACGTTCACTCGGCTGATACCAGGGATAGCAGGACTATCCTATAAGGAGAGATTGGTTTGACTGGGCCTCTACTCACAAGAGTTGAGAAGAATGAGAGGGGGATCTGATTAAAATGTATAACATTCTAACAGGGCTGATAGACTCGATGCAAGGAGGAGGTTTCTCTTGGGGTATGGGAGTCTAGAATCAGGGAAACGGTCTCAGGATATGGTGTAAGCCATTCAGGACCAAGACTGGAAAATGTTCTTCACTCAGAGGGTGGTGACTCTGTGGAATTCTCTACCAGGTCACTGAGTGTATTTAAGAAAGAGATCCGTACATTTTTAAGCATTAAACGCATCAAGGAGTATGGGGAGAAATTGGGATTATGGCATGGCAATACAGCATCAGTCATGATCATTTCGAAATGCATGGCAGGCTTGAAGGGCTGAATGGCCTATTTCTATTCCTAGTTGCTATGTTTCGATATTGGCCAGTCTGTTCTCTTCCAATCTGTGTGTACTATCTGAGCTGTTCCAATTGGAGGCACTGAGATCAGTTTAGTGCCTCCTACAATGTTAATGTCCCAGGAATTAACCTGCTGAGGTGATATGTTCAGTTCACTAAGGTGCGTGTTGTTTGAAAGCGTTGAGAATCTAACTGTAGACTGGTATAGATTTGGAGTGGGTGAAGAGGTT
The DNA here is from genome assembly GCF_021869965.1 of Rhincodon typus. Lineage (NCBI taxonomy): Eukaryota > Metazoa > Chordata > Chondrichthyes > Orectolobiformes > Rhincodontidae > Rhincodon > Rhincodon typus. The sequence goes on from NW_025975637.1 coordinate 7,305, forward strand.
GAAGGGTTTGGGAAGTGTGTAGAGAGTTTGTAATCAATTGCTGCAGCATAAAGAACAGCATGGACTTGGTGCTGTGAACGATCATTTTCCAAACTCTCATTCCAAAGAATACCAAGAACAGCTGCCATGGAAACAGCCGAGCTCCCAGAGCCCCACTGAGTTGGAAGGGTTAAAGTTTAACAGTAAGGAACTGGAGAGAAAGCCTCACAGTTGCTGTTGATGATGTTTGCCAAAATGAACAAACCACACATCCACTGGGACTCAGCCTGGGAGTTCCCATCGATGACGGAATGCAATATCTACAACTCCCATTTCTCTGTGAGTCATGTGTGGCTGCCGCTGTATCAGCTCAGACTCTGTGGTTCGGATATTTCGGAACTTATATCATCCCCATCATCCTGGCAAGGCAGGCTCCAGCTTTAGCTTCACATCTGTGTGAAACTCTGTGAGCATAGCAAGGCTCCAACCAGCCTCGCTGCCACAGATCAGGATGGGGGGAATGTGCAGGAGAATGGGGAGATCAGGATGG
>NW_025975638.1:0-7833 GCF_021869965.1 Rhincodon typus
ATAAGAATGACACCTGGATTTCAGAGGTTAAGTTATGAGGAGAGATTGTACAAAACAGGCCCATTTTTCGCTAGAATTTAGAAGGTTAAGGGGTGATTTGATCAAAATCTTCAAGATATTAACGGGAAAAGACAGGATAGATCAACTATTTCAAATAGTAGGAGATTCTAGAACTAGGAGGCATAACCTGAGAATTTGGACTAGACCATTCAGGAGAAAAATTAGGAAGTACTTCTCTACACAAAAAGTGGTAGAGGCTTTTCCACAAATGACACTCAAATGGTAGATCATTTGTTAATTTTAAATGTGAGATGTGAAATGTATGTTAAGCAAAGGTATTAAGGGTTATGGGTAAAAGGCAGGTACATGGAGTTAGGGACACAGACCAGCAATGATCTCATTGAATGGTGGAACAGGCTCAAGGGGCTGAATAGCCTACTCCTGTTCCTATGTTTGATGGACTACATTTGTTCCCACTCTCTAAATTTTAATTGCCAGCGTTGTATTCAAATCTCTTCATGGCTGTACCTCTCCCCAGCAATGTCCTCTATCCCAATGATCCCTGCATCCTCCAATTCTGGTCTCTCACGCACATCCAATTTTAATCACGCCATCATTGGCGACTGCATCCCAAAGCCATCAGCTCTTGAATCTCAAAGATATACCCTAAAGCCTACTTCCTCACCCAAGTTTTTGATCTATCCCAAAAAATCTCGCGTACATGGGAAGTAATTTGGGGTAGATTCAACATCACAGGTACTACATCTTTGCTTCAGTATTCACCAGAGAGGGACCTTGACATTTGTGAGGATAGAATGAAACAGGCAGATATGCTCGAACAGGTTGATGTTAGGAAGGAGAATGTGCTAGAAATTTTGAAAAACATGAGGATAGATAAGTCGCCTGGGCCAGACGAGATATACCCAAGGTTGCAACAGGAAGAGATTGCTGCCCCTTTGGCAATGATCTTTGTGTCCTCACTGTCCACTGGAGTAGTGCCAGATGATTGGAGAGTGGCAAATGTCATTCCCTTGTTCAAAGGAGGGAATAGGGATAATCCTGGGAATTACAGACAGTCAGTCTTACTTCTGTGGTGGGCAAATTATCGGAGAGGATTCTGAGAGATAGTATTTATGATTATTTGGAAAAGCACAGTTTGATTAGAAATAGTCAGCATGGCTTTGAGGGGGGCAGGTCATGCCTCACAAGCCTTATTGAATTCTTTGAGGATGTGACAAAACACATTGTTGAAGGCAGAGCAGTGGGTGTGGTGTATATGGATTCTAGCAAGGCATTTGATAAGGTTCCACATGGTAGGCTCGTTCAGAAAGTAAGGAGGCATGGGATTCAAGGAAACTTGGCTGTCTGGATACAAAACTGGCTGTCCAATAGAAGACAGAGGGTGGTAGTAGATGGAAAATATTCAGCCTGGAGTTCGGTGACCAGTGGTGTTCCGGAGGGATCTGTTCTGGGACCTCTGCTCTTTGTGATCTTTATCAATGACTTGAATGAGGAAATGGAAGGGTAGATGAGTAAGTTTGCCGATGACATGAAGGTTGGTGGAGTTGTGGACAGTGTGGAGGGCTGTTGTAGGTTGCAACTGGACATCGACAGGATGCAGACCTGGGCTAAGAAGTGGCAGATGGAATTCAACCCAGAAAAGTGTGAAATGATTCATTTTGGAAGGTCGGATTTGAATGCAAAATATAGAGTTAATGGCAGGATTTTTGGCAGTGTGGAGGAACAGAGGGATCTTGGTGTCCACGTCCATAGATCCCTAAAACTTGCCACTCAAGTTGATAGGGTTGTAAAGAAAGTGTATGGTGTGTTGGCTTTCATTGGCAGGGGAATGGAGTTTAAGAGCCGTGAGGTTATGCTGCAGCTCTATAAAACTCTGGTTAGACCACACTTGGAATATTGTGTTCAGTTCTGGTCACCTCATTTTAGGGAAGATGTGTAAGCTTTAAGAGACGGTGCAGAGGAGATTTACCAGGATGCTGCCTGGACTGGAGGACAGGTCTTATGAGGAAAGGTTGAGGGAGGTAGGGCTTTTCTTATTGAAGTGAAGAAGGATGAGAGGTGACTTGATAGAGGTGTACAAGATGATGAGAGGCATAGATAGGGTGGATAGTCAGAGACTTTTTCCCAGAGCAGAAATAACTATTACGAGGGGGCATAATTTTAAGGTGATTGGAGGAAGGTATAGGGGAGATGTCAGAGGTAGGTTCTTCACACAGAGTGGTGGGTGTGTGGAATGTGCTGCCAACAGTGGTAGTGGAGTCAGATACATTAGAGACTTTTAAGCGACTCTTGGCTAGGCACATGGAGGACAGTAAAATGTAGGGAATGTAGGGTATGTAGGGTAGTTTGATCTTAGTAGGATAATAGGTTGGCACAACATCGTGGTGCAAAGGGCCTGTACTGTGATTTACTGTTCGATGTTCTCCATGTTCTAAAAATGCAAACAGTTGTTGCTGAAATGAACTTGAGACCTGAGTGCCAACACAGTTCAGCCATACTCCAAAGCCTGAGGAGACATTTCTCCAGATGGGCATTTGGACAACACTGTTGGGGAGGGACAAACAAAATGAGGGGGAACCAAGACAACTGAAAATATAAATTCAAGAAAGAATTAAGTTGAACATTTCAGGGAAACAAAAAAAAAATGTTTATTCAAAAAAGGTTTTATTCAAAAAAAAAGCACAAAAAGGTAGCAAAATGATTTATAATTTGACTTTTCTACAATGGACAATGTTTTTTTCCACGTTTTCCTTTAAATCCAAAAAAATATAAATTCATTACAACTGGTGAAAGCAGCAGAGAATTACATATAAATGGTACCAACTTCACAGCATGGGGAAACATAGCTACATACAGAATTCAGGGCGGGAGAAAGAGGGAAATATCATCTTTTGGAGAGCAAATTCTAAACTACCTGCATTTCCCCCCACCTCCCTCCCTGCCCAGTTTAAACATGTAAAAACTATACAAAACCCTTTTCTTTAAAAAAAAACACATTAGCACACTTCCTATCCAAGCTGTACACAATATTACAAAATGACTGGAGCCAAACTTGGGCCTTTTTTTGCATCATTTAAAGACATACCCTGTATAGAGAGAACACGTCTCTCAAGATAACCAAAACCCTTCCAATCTTATCAATGGCCTGCCTGTCAAAAGAAATGATAAACTATAGGACGTTTTCTGAAAGCTTAAGCAAAAGACTTCTGGCATATGACCTGGAGGAGGGGGTTGCCATTTGAACATTAACATCCGGAAGTGATCCATCTAGAAGTCATTCAGAAAATTGAAGTATATGTACAGTTTCCAAAGTCATGAAATTTAGATAGACACATGTACATATAATTGTTTTGTAAAGGAATAAAAGAAAATGAGAGAAAACATCAGTATTTTTCTTTCTCCCAGAACAATGATAAACTATATATATATTTATATATATATATATATTTAAAATGCAAGTTATCAATTATTGTACTTTTAAAAATCTTAGGTTTCCATGCACTGACAAATAAAACCCTGGCAATTATTACACTGCACTGGAGATGTTGTTCAAAGTATCTTGCTGAATGAAATGAGAGTGGCTGTACGTGACTGAGAATAGGACTGCACTCTTCACACCATCCCCCCAACCCCATAACATTGTCCACGCTCATCCTGATGGTTGAATGGAATTTATAATTATCGAGTAAGAAACAAAAATATTAAAATTGGGCCTGGCTCTTATTCTAGCAGCAACTCGGATGTTTCCAATATGCTGGGTTCTGCTGTAGGAGCTTGACAAAAAAGGTAAAAAAGATTTTTCTTAGGTTTTGCCCAATAGCAAATATTTGCTTTCAGAACAAATGAATCATATTTTCACAGGGAACGATCCTGGAGGCTCATATCAATATACGTATACATATCTTAAAAATTCAGTTTTGATTAGAAGTCAAATGTAGCTTATGAGTAAATTGCAAGATGCCCAGGATTTTGGTATAGATTAACAATAGGTAGATGAAATTTTCATCATTTGAAACAAAATATTCCCTTTTTCAAATCACCCATAGCTCTTCTACATTGGTATCTGAACAGAATATCTGGATCAATACAATGCCAGGGTACAGATCAGTCGTCATATAATACTGGTATATGGTAGTGGTGTGTGCAGGTCTATAATTGTATCACAGTAGGGCATACTAACACACAGTACAGACCTAGTGGGTACATGGTCAGTGGAGATGGAAGCTATTTGAGGGGACAAACAAAGAGCATGTCAATGCAGGCCAGAGTTACATTTAATGTATTGATATCAAAACATGAAAGAAATCTGAGGGACAACAGTGCAAGACATTGATCTGGAAAGAATCTGCCCAGCTAACGCACAAGTGGAAGGATTTGAAAAAAAAAAGACAGCGCTGCATGCTTAGCAGGCAGTATGGACAGCAAGAACGTGAGGTTGAGTACATTTAGTTATTGAAAATTGGAACAGGAAAGCTTTAAAACAAAAAGTCACTCCCACCTCGATTCTCCCCAAGCTTCTCTGACATGGCTTTGGTTTCAAACATTTGCTGCCAATAGTTGCTGTTCTTCACGAGTCTAGATAACGAATGTTCATGGGCTACTCGCTCATCAAAGCATGGTACTGGAACCCAGAGTGGTCCAACCAGATCCAGCACACATCTCTCCAGCACTTATTGTTGGGTGACCACCAAAGCCAGCCAAAGTTCCCCAGAGTGTTTATGGAACCACCTAGCACCCAGTGACATTCATTCACCTCAGGAGAGGTCTCATAGTTGAATACTGGATCTACCGGTCCTCTTCCCTGACTCTGTGCCAAACATAGTCGTGTGAATACCCATCCATCCAACCTGCAAACCTTCCCAACCATGACCTACCGGTATGTGATGCACACACAAAGATAATTCTAAAAATAGGGATGTGATCATGGGAACATGCATGCAAGTTACAGCCCTACATATCAAAGAAAAGGTTAGACACAACCATACAGTAATGCCACAGACTGCTTCAGTTGTTTACACAGATCCAGTTGCAATGTGCTTTATTTTGTTGTGGCATGGCTGCACAACAATAAAGCAGAGAAGTTGGTTTCACCTGTCTAGCCACCTTCCAAAACCAATCTCAATCTCAAACCGTTCACATTACAATCCAGCTAAAGCTGTGGGAGAAGGTGCAGAGAACCAAGATTCTGAACAAGAGAGCATCTTCAAATAAGGGCTGAGAACAACATCTGGGATGGCTTGACACATACGCAAATATGTGCTATGCTTTTCTCTGGCACTCCAGGATGGTGCAAGTTACTTGATTTAGCATCAGAACATCATCTCATATGAACCTGCACACTCTCCACAGACATGCAGAGGGACAGATACAACCTCAGACAATCTTAGAACTGTACATGTTAGAAACCACAAAACCTTCAGTTTCTTCCCCAAAAACCCACACCAGAATTCACTTTGTCTCTGGTCAGAGTTAAAGCCCCTTCTCTCAACCCCAATTGAATATAAAACTTGAACTCATTCTAAAACATGAACTTCTGCACCTGAAGAGCAGCAAACACTGCAGTTTTCTTTCGTGTAAACCTGTGACAAAATTGTCCTGTGGCAGTGTCAAACCGTAAACACTAAGAGATTCACAATTCCCTCCAACAAGTGTAACAGAAGAGCATACACACACAGAGGTGTAAGCAGGAGACAGCCGAAGCACGAAGTTGGGTGTTGAGATAGAGTGAAGATATCTGTATTAGAAAATGTTTCTGTTCAGGATTCAAGGGTTAAGAGTCTGGGAGTTGGTTGGGGGGCAGAAAAAGGAGAGGGGAAGGGAGAGACAACGGTTCCTCTGCAAAGTTAAAAAGCTAGTAATCTTCAATCCTTCATTAGGTCTACTAAAGAGAAATGGTCATTTGGAGTTCTAAATGACAATTCCTGTTAAAGACTGCAAGATGGTTGATAACGCTGTATGTACACTCTGGTCTCAGGATTTTCAGGTTGTCAAAGGAAAATGAGTTACAGACAGTCATGTGACATGCTGGAAGAAATTATTGCTGCTTTGAAAATGGCTGTGGGATGGTGAGGGAGAACTAGACAGTTATAGAGTACTCTGATGAGAAATTTCAATAAAATATGTTTGGCGATTTGGGTCATTTGGCAGGTAAATACACTTCAATACAACAGGGTGTCCTTCCTTCAAATAATACCATCAGTTCACTGCAGGTACTTTCAAATGAGATTCTTGTCCTCTTAAAATGAGCAATAATAAAAGTAAGGACTTGGTTCTTCTGAAGCAAAATCCTTCTGCTGGGCGGTGTGCCGATATACCAAGGTAGGTTCTTAATCTAGTCAAGTTCTTGGTTATTTAAAATAAAAAGGCGCAAGTTCACAATGCATGTGGAATTTAGGGTCCATCTCCTCTCGGCTTCTTGTTCACGCTTATTAGCTTGCTGTTCCAATGAAAGGAAGAGAAGACAGGGAGTGTTAATCTTACGAAAGGAAGTCAAGTTTATATCACCTTACAAACAATAGCAAATGGGTTACTCAGAGGGTCATGTTTAAGCCCTTAGACAGGTCTTTGACTCCTTTGAACTGATCTTTCCAGAAAAACAATATAACAAATATTTTTTGGCATCAGTTCACCATCTCCTTGGTCACAAAAAGTTTGGTTCCTGTAATTCTTGCTGGTAACCTGCTGCAAGACAAATTTGAAGCAACTCTGAACTGCTAAGGTAAACAGACCTCAGATGCCCCGGTCTGCACCGCATTAGCTGATTTCGGGCTCAGCAACAACATGGACATTCCACGTGACCTCAGCACAGGAGGGAAAGAGGCAAAATAAATTCATCCACGATTTTCCACTTCTGGCGTGGCAATGTAGGGACCTCTTCTGGGTAGGGTCAGGATGGACTGTGATTTTCAGCTAAGTAGCCTTGTTGATATTCAGCATGAAGAGTCAGACACAAAACACAGATCAAGAGATAGAATGAAGTCAGCTTTTATTCACGGGAAGGTGGGGGTGGGGGGGGTGGGGAGGTTTGGGGAGAAGGGGGAAAAGTAGGTAGTCTGCATGTTATCCTTGAGTGCCATTGATTCTAGATTTAGCTCTGCTTTAACAAAAAGGAATAAGATGTTTAGTTATTCTGTTAGCCAGGACAGATACAGCATCACATTATACAGAGAAAAACTCTGTCTGCACTGTCCCCATCAAACTTTCCCAGGACTTGTACAGCATGGGGTCAGAGACACAGAAAAGCTCCCTCCACACTACCTCAATTTGCATTAGTCTCATTTTCAGAAGAGTCCCTTAATGCAATATGTATTTTCTTTTAAGTCCAGAGCTTTCAAATTATCTCCCAACATTACAATATAACTGATTCAATGGCCCACTGGGGCAACATGTAAACAGCTCATTGCGTGAGGATGTACAAAATGAACCTCAACTGAATTTTTAACAGAAGTTTCCACAATAAAAAATACTCACTCATCAGAGGATGCACCAGATCGCTTAGTTGCGGGTCTTGCCCCATCTTTGCTGGCATCTAGAAAGCGAAACAGAAATTTGTTAGAATCAACTTTTTCCTTCTCTCCAAACTAACCATAAATGGATAACACTCTCAGCTCAATGGGTTGAAATCAAAGTTTAAAGTCTTGAAGACATAATCCAGGCTGACGCTTCACGTCATACAAAGGAAGTGCTGTATTGTTGGAGACAACAAGGTGCAGGGCTGGATGAACACAGCAGGCCAAGCAGCATCATAGGAGCAGAGAGGCTGACGTTTCGGGCCTAGACCCTTCATCAGAAAAGGGGGAGGGGAAGGGGGTT
>NW_025975639.1:0-7833 GCF_021869965.1 Rhincodon typus
GGTCTAGGCCCGAAACGTCAGCTTTCCTGCTCCTCTGATGCTACTTGGCCTGCTGTGTTCATCCAGCTCTACACTTTGTTATCTGAAAAAAACAAAACCTACTTTCGTATCTTTGGAAGAAAATAAAAAAGGGCTGTTCAGGTTTGATGGACCATGAGGTTAGAAGCCATGAAGGGATGCTCTCCAAATGAGGACATCTGTGACAGTCCTAGAAACAATAGTTGACTGTAGTGTAATATAATTAAAGCCCACAGGAAAATGAGAGAAAGTTTCATAGAGTTGGCATAAGGCAAGTCAGAGGTCAGTTCACCACTAACAACAGCTTCACCACTGTATTGACCTTTCTCGCTGGCAAATTTGTAAACAAAGACAAATAAATATTTGCAGTTCAAGTTAATGTCACAAATACTTTTATTGTCTCAAGTAATTCAAAAGTTCTGTGTTTTACACTACTATAAGAAACTGTTTATAGGGTAACATTAACCTAGACATTACCTGTACACAGTGGACTAGCCAGATTCACTTCATCGGGCTGCAGTCTTCTGAGCACTCAGGTTACACTTTCCACGATGGTTGGTCTCTAAAGTTGTTGCTCCTTCCATTAGTGTTATTGTTTTATGTGCCTCCTTACTCTCCTCTGGCAGTTGCAATGGCACAACTTGATTACCACAGCCCATGGGTCTAGTGCCAGTAACTCACTAATAAGAGGCAGAATACACCTGCTATACGTTGTACTCAAGGTCAGGCAAGTCAGACACCCTGTCCTGATAACATTGTTTCTGTTCAAGGCTGGCCTTTGGCAGTTATTCACTATTCAAGCAATTTCTATAGCCTCATTGTCAGCAGATTTTTCTTTATCTCATTAATTTTCTGTTTCAGGCGAGTTCACACAGCTGCAGGTAATTAGCTGAATATCTCCTAGTTGTTCAAGGAGCTCAGAGGCCTGGGTTCAAGTCTCACCTGCTCCGCAAGTGTGTAATAGCATCTATGAACAGGTTGATTAGGAAAATATCCTTAGTTGTTCATCTATGCCATCATGATTCACCAGGATCTAGGTTACAGTCGTCAGCTGATTTGATAATAATGTTAGGGTGGCACCCGAGAGTTGAACAGATTACAAGGGGATAGAGCAAAGTAAGCAGAGAAATTGAGATGGGGAGTGAGAGCTGGAAGTTGTCAATGCAATGATCAAGAGCGATAAAATGCCTGAAGGAAGGTTGAATGACTGAAAATGTATAAAACAATGTGAGTGGGGAGGACTTCTGGCTGAAGAAGTGGGTGTTGGAGGTGATGGTGTTGGAAGAAGAAGTCAGCATTGTGCCAAATTCAAAATTCATTATGATGGTGCAAATAGGGATGGCGTCCAGATTTTTTTTTGTTTTGATTTATTATAGTCACATGTACCTAGGTACAGTGAAAAGTTTTGTTTTGTGTGTAGTACAGGGAGATCATACCATACAAAGATCATAGGGTGATAGAATCAAGCAAGGAATACAAAATTACAGCTGCAAAGAAGGTGCGCAAAGAGCAAGATCAACATTATATTTGAAATTTGAGAGATTCATTCAGAAGTCTAATAACAGCAGGGAAGAAGCTGCTATTGAACCTGTTGGTACATATGTATGGAAAAGTATGAAAAAAATAAAAAGAAAGGAGAACTCAGGAGTGGTTATTAAAGCCTCTAGAACATAAGATAGGACAGAGTGTTTGGAAAGGGTTAGGAATCAAACTTGAAGCACACTGGATAAAGGGAGGACAATGAGAAGAGGGATGGTAAATATAGGACGTGTTGTACCTGAATGCACGCAGTATATGAAATAAGGTTATTGAGTTTGTGGCGCAGATCAAAATTGGCAGGTATGATGTGATGGGCATCACGGAGACATGGCTGTAAGGGGATCAGGACTGGGAGCTAAATATCCATGGATATGCATCCTATCAAAAAGATAGGCAGGTGGGCAGAGAAATTGGGGTTGCCTAGTAAGAAACGATGTAGGGTCAGATGATGTAGAATCGGTGGAGAGTTGAGGAACTTCAAAGGTGTAAAAACCATAATGCGAGTTATGTACAGGCCTCCAAACAGTAGTCGGGGTGTGGGGCACGAGACACACGAGGAGATAGAAAAGACATGCAAGAAAGGCAAGGTTACAGCGATATGGGGGATTTCAATATGCAGATGGACTGGGAAAATCAAAAAAGGGAATTTGTGGAATGTCTACGAGATGACTTTTTGAAGCAACTTGTGGTGGAGCCCAATACAGAACAGGCAATTCTGGATTTAGTGATGTGCAATGAAGCAGACTTGATAAGGGAGGTATGGGTGAAGGAACCCTTAGGATGCAGTGACCATAACATGATAGAATTTACTCTGCAATTTGAGAGGCAGAGGTAGAATCAGATGTAGCGGTATTACAGTTGAATAAAGGCAACTACAGAGGCATGAGGGAGGAGCTGGCCAGAATTGACTAGGAGAGGAGCCTAGTAGGAATGACAGTGGAACAGCATTGGCAGGAGTTTCTAGGGGTAATTCAGGAGAGACAGCAAAAGTTCATCCGTAGGAGAAAGAAGCATATGGATGGGAGAGTGGCTGTTTGGCAGAAAACAGAGAGTGGAGATAAAAGGGTCCTTCTCAGGATGACAGCCGGTGACTGGTGATGTTCCGCAAGGGTCAGTGTTGGGACCACAACTTTTCATGTTATACATTAATGATCTAGGTGAAGGAACTGAGGGCATTCTGGCTAAGTTTGCAGATGATGCAAAGATAGGTGGAGGGACAGGTAGTATTGAAGAGGTGGTGAGGCTGCAGGACGATTTAGACAGGTTAGGAGAGTTAGCAAAAAAAGTGGCAGATGGACTACAACGTGGGAAAGTGTGAGATCATGCACTTTGGTACGAAGAATAGAGGTACTGACTATTTTCTAAATGGGAAGAAATTTCAGAAATCTGAAGGGCAAAGGGACTTGATAGTCCTAGTCCAGGATTCTCTTCAGATAAACTTGCAGGATGAATCAGTAGTTAAGAAGGCAAACACAATGTTGGCATTTATTTCGAGAAAACTACAATATAAAAGCAAGGATGTACTTCTAAGATTTTAAGTCTGGTCAGACCACATTGTGGTCATTGTGAGCAGTTTTGGGCCCCATACTTCAGGAAGGATGTACTGGCTCTGGAGCGGGTCCAGAGGTGGTTAACAAGAGTAATCTCAGAAATGAAAGGCTTAACATGTGAGGAACGTTTGAGGACTCTGAGTCTATACTCGATGGAATTCAGAAAGATGAGGGGAGAATCTAATTGAAACTTACAGAATACTGAACGGCCTGGACAGTGTGGATGTTGGGAAGATGTTTCATTAGCAGGAGAGATTAGGAAAATCGCTATACTGTACAATAGAAAGTTTGCATTATCCAAACAGAGTCCACTATTCATCAATCATGTTACAACCAATTCGCATTAATGAAACAAACGTTATAGCAGAAATACCTGTAGAATTAATCCCAATGGAATTCATTCTTTGCAGAACAGGCTGTATAAACAAATACAAGTCACACAGCAAAGTCAGAAAGATGGATGAAGCAGCAGCATTCAATATTTAATGTGGCTGGGTGATTAAGCGACTTGTTGAGTGGATAAGCAAGAAGCACTTGGCTGGGTGGGTTGTTACATTTTGGAATTCAGAACCACTGTTACTCATTAGTTGACCATTCATAAACTTAAAACTATATGAAAATTCCTTAAGTAGCAGATTAGATGTGACAAAATTAGAGAAAAAAATGTATATGCCTAGTGATAATTCAGATGGTTCACTGATACCACTAATTGAAGTTAAATGTTAAAGAACACTTCACTAGGTCTTCTTCCTCTTCTGGTCCATCTTCTGAAGGCAGCTGCATGCTACATTCTGACTGTCACCTGACAAACATTTGACTCCAAGTACTTGTGGACGTTACTTCTAAGGGCTGGTAGAATACGCTTTATCAATCCTTTTAGCAAATGTGCTGGGGACATTAGGATAACCATTGCTTCTTTAACCCATGTTTATCTTAAGATTAGTTTTTACTCATTTTAGGACAAAAGCTATTATTTTCTGAAAACACTGCATTGATACTAGGGTATGCATGGTGCAGGATAGTTCTTAGTCATCAGTTCCATGGAGTATATGGGCCTCAGTGATCCTTGTGGCTTTTGCTGTCACCTTCCTTTTGTTCATTTTTTACAGATACAATATAAGCATTTGTTTTGAGAGGGCTAGATGACAAGACCTGGGATCTACTGCCGAGACTATATAAGAGTCTGGTCATTGAGAGCAGTTTCGGGCTCTGTATCTAAAGGAAGGATGTTCTGGGTGCAGAGGTTCACAAGACTAATCCCAGAGATTTGACCAGCAGGTAAAGATCTGGGTCTGTACTCAGTAGAGTTTAGAAGGATAGTGCGGCGGGGGAAGCGGTCATCAGGCGACATCTTGTTGAAACTTCCGGAAAACCGAGAGGCCTGGATACAGTGGATGTGGAGATACTAGTAAGAGATACTAGGATCCAGGGGCACAACCTCAGAGTGAAGGGATGACCTTTTTGAACTTAGAAGAATTTCTTCAGCTAGAGAGTGGTGAATCTGTGGAAGTCATTGCTGCAGAAGGCGGAGGAGGCCAAGTCATTGAGTGTGCTTAAGACAGAGATAGGTTCTTGATTAGTGAAGGGATTATGGGGAGAAGGCAGGAAAACGGCACTGAGAAACATATCAACCGTGATCAAATGGCAGAGCAGACTTGTTGGGCTGAATGGCCTGATTCCACTCCTGTATCATGATCGTATTGTCTTTGTTTGGGAAAAGAAAACAACTGCTGGAGCAGTAAACGTGGTTTTATTTGTTAACTATTTGAATTTATTGGTCAGGGTATTCAGTACAAGAGTCAGGATGTCTTGGGCCATGCAGCTTTATAAGACTTTGGTTAGGCCACACTTAGAGTACGGTGTTCAATTCTGGCTACCACGTTACAGGAAGGATGTGGTAGCTTTGGAGAGGGTGCAGAAGGGGTTTATCATGATGCTGCCTGGATTAGAGGGTATGAGCTATAAGGAGAGGCTTAAAAAAAACTCAAATTGTTTTCTCTTGAGCAACGCAGGCTGAGGGGCGACTTGGTAGAAGTCTATAAAATCATGAGATGCATAGATAGGGTTGACAGTCAGAATCTTCTTCCCAGAGTTGAAATGTCTAATACTAGGGGGCATGCATTTAAGGTTACAGGGGGAAAGTTCAAAGGAGATGTGAGGGGCAATTTTTTTTTTTATTACACAGAGTGGTAGGAGTCTGGAAAGCACTGCCAGGTGGTAGTGGAAGTAGATACAATTTGAGGGACTTTTAGATAAGCACATGACTGTGCAAAGAATGGAGGGATAGAGACCAATGGCAGGCAGAAAGGGTTAATTTCATTTGGCGTCATGTTTGGCACAACATCGTGGGCCAAAGGGCCTGCTCCTGTGCTGTACAGTTCTATGTTCTGGCTCATCAGGCAGTGTTAATATCACAACACAATCAACTTGGCCACTTTTCTGAAATTTGTTCCCACACGATCTCCCAATCGGCATTCTAAGTCCAGGAGAGTGCAACCAAAAAGACTGTCAACTCGAACCATTGATTTATTTTTGTAAACTATAAATTCAGCTCAAAGGGTCAGGTAGTCCAATGTATCTTGTAAGTTTTATTCGTAGTACTTATTCAAGAATTAGTACACTTGGACACATTGTATAGATTTACATAAAATGTAGCATTTGATATTATGTACAATGAATTCTGTTTATTTCACTGCAGTGCTAAGCAATAGTTGACACAATGGGAAACTGTCCATGTACAAAACTTCCATGTTGTGGATGTGGTACAGATTTGAACAAAAGATTAATAGATTTGCATGATGCCACTGAAGAAATCGATTTTCCAATTTATATAAAGCAATATTACAAATTTATACAAAGTTGTACTACTGTATAAAGTGACTATATGAAATGCGCTGTGTAAATTCTTACTATATATAAAACTCCAAATTTAAAATTTACAAAAAGGAACAAATTCTAGTCACCATTCAGATTCATTTTCATAGAAGACATCTTAAAAGATAAAATTATAAATAAGGTACCTGTTATTTCCTAATATAAAAGCAGATTAAAGTGATATATATATTAATACAAGTATGAATGTGGATAAAGTTGTAACTGTTCTCGATTGTTTTGTTGACTGTAGAGCATCATCGATGTATTTTCATGGCTCTTAGTTTTTCCAAAGTTTTCTTAGGGAGACAGAAACACAAATTTCAGTAGTTTCATGCACAAGCTTAAAACTTGGGAAAAATCACAATGAATGCACTTTAAATGGCTAGCAAGTGTATTCCACCGTATGCTGAATCTGTTTCATAAATGGGTCCTTTGCAATCCACTTTATATTACCAAAAGAAGCATCTCTCAGAATGACAGAAATCTTACAGCACACACAAAAACAAAAAATTACTGGCAAAGCTCAGCAGGTCTAGCAGAATCAGTGGAGAGAAATCAAAGTTTTGGGTCCAGTGACCCTTCCCTAGAACATCTTTTGAAGCCATTTGGATGCAGAACTAGCTTGAAGGTAGGAGACAGACGGTGGTGGTGGAGGGTTGCTTTTCAGACTGGAGGCCTGTGACCAGCGTGTGCCACAGGGATTGGTGCTGGGTCCGCTGCTTTCTGTTATTTATAGAAATGATTTGTATGTGAACATAGGAGGTATGGTTAGTAAGTTTGCAGATAACACCAAAATTGGAGGTGATCTAACCTTCCAGAGCAGCCTACCATGTGGAACCTTACCGAAATCCATATAGACTACATTTATTGCCCTGCCCTCATCAACCTCCCTGGGCACTTCATCAAAGAACACTAACAAACTTGTGAGGCATTATCTCCCACACACTAAACCATGCTGACTACTCCTAACCAAACCCTGTCTTTCCAAATGCATGTACATCTTATCCTTCAGAATCTTGAAGTAGCTTACCTACCACAGATGTTAGGCTTACTGATCTGTAGCTCCCAGGTTTTTCTGCTTTGTAGCCCTTCTTGAATAAGGGCACAACATTCGCTAACCTCCAGTCTTCCAGGATCTCACCCGTGGCTAACGATGATGCATATATATCATCCAGGGCCCCTGCAATTTCTTCTTTAGCCTCTTGAAGGGTTTTTGGATATATCTGGTCCGGACCAGGAGATTTATTCACCTTCATACATTCTAATACATCCAATAACTCTTCGACTGTGATATGGACTGTCCCCAAGATAATGCCACTAACTTCCCCAAGTCTTTATGTCTTTCTCCATGGTAAACACAGAGGTGAAATATTCATCGAGGACCTCGCCCATCTCCTGCGGTTCCACACATACATGTCCACTTTTGTCCTTGAGGGGTCCTATTCTCGATCTAGTTATTCTTTTTCCTTTAACATACTCGATAAATCTCTTTGGATTCATCCTAATCTTCTCAGCCAAAGCTATCTTATGTCTCCTTTTCGCCCTCCTGATTTCTATCTTCAGTAAACTCCTGTATCCCCTATATACTTCCGGGGATTCCCTTGATCCCAGCTGCCTGTACCTGAGCCATGCCATTTTCTTTTTTCTGGGCAAAGCCTCAATATCTCTTGTCATCCAGGGTTCCCTACTCCTGCCAACTTTGCCCTTCACCCTCACAGGAACATACAGACATTGAACTCTAGCTATCACACTCTTAAAGCTGAGACAACAAGGTGCAGAGCTGGATGAACACAGCAGGCCAAGCAGCATCATAGGAGCAGAAAGGCTGACGTTTCGGGCCTAGACCCTGAAG
>NW_025975640.1:0-7833 GCF_021869965.1 Rhincodon typus
TGTGTGTGTGTGAGAGTGTGTGTGTGTGTGAGTGTGTGTGTGTGTATGTGTGTGTATGTGAGAGTGTGTGTGTGTGTGTGTGTGAGAGTGTATGTGTGTGTGTGTGTGTGTGTGTGTGTGTGAGAGTGTGTGTGTGTGTGTGTGTGTGTGTGAAACTTAGTATCAGGTCAAAGACATATATCACTATTTAATGAATAAGTAAAGTCAGCATACCCCAGTAGACTATGGGGCTGCTCTCTAATAAGAGAGAAGCGATGGGTGATGGTTTAATCTGTGGGTCACCATGTCTCAGGTGAGGGGGGAGCTTGAGGAGACTTCTTCATAGTTGCCTCAGCTGGTGAATTGCACACATGTTGTTGGCATCACTGTGCAACATAAATTAGTTGTCCAGCCAACTGGCCCCCAATATGTTCTGTTAGCTCTGGGAACTGGGCAGCTGGTCCACAATGCAGAGTGATGCCAACAGCACTGGTTCGATTTCTGCTTCAGGTGTGCACACTGTGGTCATCCCACTTTCTTGCCCCTTGCCTGAGAGCATGGTGGTCCTCAGCTTTAGCTCACCGTCAGTCATCTCTCTCTTTCATGGGAGAGCAGCCCTGTGGGACAATGGTGAAGAGTGAATACATTTACAGGAAAAGGACACAGTTTAAGAAATAAATTGAAACATTGAAGTAAGAGCAGTGTTTCATCACTTGTGGGGAGAAATTTCTGCAACACATGGAGAGGAAATGTTGCTCACAGGAAGTGAGAGCTACTACCTTATAATCACAGAAATCCGAAAGTGTGGAAGCAGGCCATTCAGCCCATACTGAGCCTCCAAAGACCAGCCCACTCCCCCACCCTATCCCTGCATTTCCTGTTGCCAATCCACCCCAGGACAATTACCCACGGCCAATCACCTCACCTGTCATCTTGGGACTGTGGGAGGAAACCAGAGCACCCGAAGGAAACCCACACAGACGCAGGGAGAACATGCAAACTCCACCAAGGCTGGAATTGAACCCGGGTCCCTGATGCTGTGAGGCAGCGGTGCCACCCACTTAGCCAGCTTGCCACTCCCTTATAGCTCACAGAGTTACACAAAGGAACAAAGCCATTCAGCCCATTGCATCCTCACTGACTCTCTGACCTCTTGCCATTCCTTTGACCATTGCATTCTGCCTCCACTACACACTTAGGGAGTGTATTCTCGATCCCTCACAGAGGGAGAAATGCTTTATCTTCTCTCGTGTCTGCTTCTTTCATGAACTCAGTTGATTCTGCGCCCTCTCACTCGCAGGTTACTCTGCTCAGACCCCTCTCTCATGATGTCGAACACTTTTTACAAAGTGCCCTCTCAGCCTTCCCTCCTCCAAGAGAAATAGTGTCACCTTCTCTAATCCATCTTCATCACAGCAGATCATTGACAACAGACAGTTTAAATTAAATTGATGCAAATTTGCATCAGGGAGTACATTAAAACAGTACCATGGTAGAATTGACTGCTTCCCAAAATGTACTGTTCATTGTCAGTCACTGTTATTAAAATTCTCATTAGAAATATATATATATATATAAACCTTGCTGTTTTAATGGGGATTTTTGTAGATGCTTTAAAAATGACTTTGAGAAGCATCAAAATGTATGGGTTTTCTTTATTAATGTTTACCGTTTTCTATGAATGAATCCATTCCTCCGGAGCTAGGCTCTGTAGAGAGGCCACTGTGAGCTCTTTGTGACTCTTGTATCTGTGACACAAGTCATTATTCACCTTAAAAATAAAAATAATTACCCAATTACTCAAGATCCTGCTTCCGGGATTAAGAGACCCCTGTGGTTGATTATGGAAATAATCCACAGGGTTGGGGGGAAAAGGCAGACAATTGGTTTAACATTTCAAGGATCAGTACTGTCATGATGGGCTGATTGGCCTCTGTCTGCATTGTGACAGCTTTGTGGTTCTATCAACCGGGGCTGCTTAGATCTTTTTTTAAAAAAGATATTTGTGAATCAACCTGTTCAGAGATGTTGTTACACACCCCTGGAGCAGGTTGGACATCACCCAGGTCTCTTGGCTCAGAGGTGAGGACACTCAACAGGGTTTGCTGCAGAAAGGCATCAGGACCAGTAACACATGCGCCAGCTTCTTGTTCCGAGTGAATGTATTGTGTAAGGTCTTTAGGACCCAGGAGCAGCCTTGTGATGATGTCACCAAGTTGTTTCCCAGTGGACCTAAATAGCACAGTGTCGGCTGAGATAGATAGATAGACAGGTAAGCTGGGTAGTTAGGTAGATAGATAGACAGACAGATAGATAGATAGATAGACAGACAGACAGATAGATAGATAAGATGGGTAGATATATGTAGATAGATAAATAGATGGATGGATTGATGGATGGATGAAAAGACAATGTGTCAAACAATAAAAATCTGTAGATTGGAGCCCAGTATCTCAGAGAGTACCAGGTACAGTTATAGTTAGGAATTAACATTCAGTAAACAGAATTCTAAAGAAGCCTAACCTTTACAGTGTTCCTGTCCCTGTCTTCTCCTTGACCAGTCTGCCTTGAACCAAAAATGTTTAGATTGGTCATAAACCCACATGACAAAGTGGAATGAGCATATGCATTTAATTGTAATACCACTCCGACTGGCTGGGGGAGTTGCAGAGATTATGAGCTGTGCAGCAAATTCGAGCACAGAAGGCACAGAGTGAGGGGCAGCGCAATAAACAAATTGGGAGCGTCATTTTTAAAACGGAGCTTGCGGCCACAGACAGTTAAGATGAACCCTTTAAAGGGAATTTGGATAAATGCATTTCATTGTCAGCCCTTCTGTGCTCCTTGGATTCAATGGAATAGGGAGAAAGTTCATGTGGATCATAAAGTTACTGTGGAGCACATGGACTCTGGGTAAGAACAGCAGATTTCTTTCAGTGCAGTATCAAGACAGTCAACAACGCCTCTTCTTCCTCAGGAGGCTAAGGAAATGCAACGTGTCCATAAGGACCCTCACCAATCTTTACAGATGCACCATAGGAAACATCCTATCTGGGTGCATAACAGCTTGGGATGGCAACTGCTCTGCCCAGGACTGTGAGAAACTACAGAAAGTTGTGAACACAGCCCAGTCTCACAAGCCAACCTTCCATCCATGGACTCCAATTACACCTATCTTTGCAATGGAAAGGTAGCCAACATCGTCAAAGACCCCTCCCATCCCGGTTACAATCTCTTCCATCGGGCAGAAGGTGCAAAAGCTTAAACACACACACCAACAGGTTCAAGACCAGCTCCTTCCCCACTGTTATTAGACTGCTGAATGGACCTCTCAAAGTTTAAATTTAATGTTGATCTCTGCAGCTGTAACATCTATTATCCTAATGCTCTTTGTATGGTATGATCTGCTTGCACTGCAGGAAAAACAAAACTCTTCATTGTACCTAGGTACATGTAACAATAATAAATCCAATCAAATCAAATAGAATGAAATATTAGTAAACCAGATGGGTTTTTACAACAGTCAATCCCAAAAAAGGTTTAGTTCAGAAGGATCTGGCTGCTCTTGTGCATGAAACACACAGTGTTAGAAAGCAGGTGCAGCAAGTAATTAGAGATAACAAGGTATAGAGCTGGATGAACACAGCAGGCCAAGCAGCATCAGAGGAGCAGGAAAGCTGACGTTTCGGGTCGAGACCCTTCTTCAGAAATGGGGAGGGGAAGGGGATTCTGAAATAAATAGGGAGAGAGGGGGAAGCAGATCGAAGATGGATAAAGGAGAAGATAGGTGGAGAGGAGACACAGAGGTCAAAGAGGCGGGGTTTGAGCCAGTAAAGGTGAATGTAGGTGGGGAGTTAGGGAGGGGATATGTCGGTCCAGGGAGGACAGACAGGTCAAGGAGGCAGGATGAAGTTAATGGGTAGGAGATGGGGGTGGCGCTTGAGGTGGGAGGAATGGTTAGGGAGGCGGGGACGAGCTGGTCTGGTTTTGGGATGCGGTTGGGGGAGGGGAGATGTTGAAGCTTGTGAAGTCCACATTGATACCCTTGGGCTGCAGGGTTCCCAAGCAAGATATGAGATGCTGTTCCTGCAGCTTTCGGGTGGCATCATTGTGGCACTGCAGGAGGCCCAGGATGGACATGTTGTCCAAGGAGTGGGAGGGGGAGTTGAAATTGTTCGCGACTGGGAGGTGCAGTTGTTTGTTGCGAACGAAGCATAGGTGTTCCGCAAAGCAGTCCCCAAGCCTCCGCTTGGTTTCCCCGATGTAGAGGAGGCCACAACAGGAACAGCAGATACAGTATACCACATTAGCAGATGTGCAGGTGAACATCTGCTTGATGTGGAAAGTCTTCTTGGGGCCTGGGATGGGGGTGAGGGAGGAGGTATGGGGGCAGGTGTAGCACTTCCTGCGGTTGCAGGAAAAAGTGCCGGGTGTGGTGGAGCTGGAGGGGAGTGTGGAGCGGACAAGGGAGTCACGAAGAGAGTGGTCTCTCAGAAGACAGCTAAGGGTGGGGAGGGAAAAATGTCTTTGGTAGTGGGGTCAGATTGCAGATGGCGGAAGTGTCGGAGGATGATGCGTTGGATTCGGAGGTTGGTGGGGTGGTACGTGAGGACGAGGGGGATTCTGTTTTGGTTGTAATTGTGGGCAGGGGGTGTGAGGGATGAGTTGCGGGAAATGCGAGAGACACGGTCGAGGGCATTTTCCACCACCGTGGAGGGGAAGTTGCAGTCCTTGAAAAACGAGGACTCCCCACCTACATTCACCTTTACTGGCTCCAACCCCGCCTCTTTGACCTGTCTGTCTCCTCTCCACTTATCTTGTCCTTTATCCATCTTCTATCCGCCTCCCACTCTCTCCCTATTTATTTCAGAATCCCCTTCCCCTCCCCCATTTCTGAAGAAGGGTCTTGACCCGAAACGTCAGCTTTCCTGCTCCTATGATGCTGCTTGGCCTGCTGTGTTCATCCAGCTCTACACCCTGTTATCTCAGATTCTCCAGTATCGGCAGTTCCTACTATCTCTGCAGCAAGTAATTAACAAGGCAAGTGGAATTTTGGCCTTTACTGTTCAGTTTAAAAATAGGGACATTCTTGACACAATTATACAGTGTGTTGATAGGGCGCCCTGGAATACTGTGTACTGTTTTGATCCTTGTATTTAAGAAAGGATATGCTTGCATTGGAGGCAGTTCAAGAGAGATTCAATAGACTGATTCCCAGGATGAAGGGATTGCTTTATTAAGAACAGCTAAACAGGTTTGGCCTTTATTCCCTAGAGTTGAGAAGAATGAGGGGTGATCTTATTGAAACATACAAGACTCTGAGGGGGATTAACAGGGTAAATGTTGAGAAGATGTGGGGGAAATCTCAGGGGAACACAGAATAAAGGGGACACTCATTTTGAACTGGGATGTGAAGGAATTTCTTCTCCCAGAGGGAAGTGAATGTCTGGGATTCTCTACCCCAGAGAGCTGTGGAGCCTAGATCACTAAAAGTATTTGAAGAGGAGGTAGATAGGTTTTTGAAATATTCGGGATTTTGAGGGTTGTGGGGAGCTGGCAGGAAAGAGGAGTGGAGACCTGGGGCAGATCAGTCATGATTTTGTTGAGTGGTAGGGCAGGCTTGAGGGGCTGAATGGCCTATTCCATCCCCAATTCCTCACATGCTCATCACTTTCATTCAAGTAAGGATTCAATTTGGCGCTGCATCTGTGGGACAGAATACCAATGGTTTCATTCATCTGATTGTCCACTCTTCGTTGGATAACCTCCCGAGACATTGCTCATAGGCAGCTTGTAGTGTACTGCTTATTCCTGAAGGTGGTGCTATCACCCCGCAAGTCTCATAAGAATGGCTATGACAATTGGATGGTGATGGTCATCAGGGTGTATCAGTCATTTGAAGTAAGGATGGACTGGTTGGTAAGAGTGACAGATATACATAATGGAGACTGTATTGTATACAACGTCCCATTTGTTCTCTGATGTGGAGACAAAGTTATCGTGGAACCATGTTGAAGGGAAGGAGGAGAACAACCTTGGTATCCCAGCTGGATATTCATGGAATTATCTTAGAATCTCTACAGTGTGGAAACAGGCCCCTCGACCTAACAAGTCCTCATAGAATCCCAGCCAGACCCATCCCCCTCTAACCCACCTAATCCACACATCCCTGAACACTACGGGCAATTTCCCATGGCCAATCCACCTAACCTGCACATCTTTGGACTGTGGGAGGAAACCGGAGCACCCGGAGGAAACCCACGCAGACACGGGCAGAACGTGCAAACTCCACACAGACAGTCGCCCGAGGGTGCAATCGAACCCGGGTCCCTGGTGCTGTAAAGCAGCAGTACTAACCACTGAGCCACTATGCCGCCTTAAATTTTCTAATCTACCTGTTCAGAGATGTTATTACACAATCTACAGCAGCTAGGACTTGAAACTGGGCCTCCCAGTTCAGAGGTAGGGACACTATCATTGCGCCACAAGCGCCATGAAGCTCTGACTAATATTTTTCCTCTAACAGATGTCACGAGGAACAAATTATCTGCTTGTCTTTTTTTTATTTTGAACTGATTTTTCTAGTCAACGTGTTCAGAAGTGTTGTTACACACCTGTGGAGCAGATGGGACTTGAACCCAGGCATTCCAGTCCAGGGGTACCGCACCACAAGAACCCCCAAAATTACCTATTTGTTATCACATTGCTATTTGTGAGGGCTTGTTTTGAGTGGATCGGCTTCTACGTTTCCTACGTGACTCCAGTGATTACACTTCAAAATGTACTTCACTGGGCTGCAAGCTCTTTGACGATGGCATGAGGATGTGAGATACAAATTCATTTTCTTGCACAGGTAATTGCTGGTATTGGTAAGTAGTTAAAAACAGAAAAACAAGCCACGGTGATTTGATGGTGGGAAAGTTGTGATAACACTTCTGGATATATAAAAAAAAGTAAATTCAGATTTTTCTTTCCTCTGTAATCCCCTTGTGGGGCACATTCCACAGCATCAGTCCCAACAATAGCACGCAAAACTGTATAGCTAATAGTTTTTTAAAAATCATTTGATCTTCCATCTCCTTGAGTTTGTTTATAGAGGGATGGGAGGGTTGGTGAATGTTAACCTGTTGGAACCCATTGAATCCATCACTCATTTGTGTCCTCAGAGAATGGCATCCCATGCCGTCCATTCCTCCTTGGTTGCTTGAAGCAACTGCAAAGGAGCATATTCAGAGCTTTTATTTTTAAATTTCAAAACTATACTTTATTCATTGAAAATATCTTCATGTACATGCGTAGTCACCGAAGCAGTTCGGTACTATACTCTATGATATGAATGAACAAACAAACATTGGAAATGAAAACAGAAATTGCTGGAAAAGCTCAGCAGGTCTGACAGCATCTGTGGAGAGAAATCAGAGTTAACGTTTCGGGTCCAGTGACCCTTCCTCAGAGCTCCTGAATTTCTAATTTCCAGCATCTGCAGTTCTTTGGGGGTTTTTGTTCAGTAGCAGCAAGACTGGAGCAGATCAGAGTCAGACAATCAGGCCTCCTGTAAGGCTCAGAGTCAGAGGGATCTTTCAAACACACTCAGAGGACTCTTTAAACAGGAGCTGGGTGACTACCCAGTGAGGTTTCATAATTGACACAGTTGTCACACAATCTTTCTGACATTTGCAGTTATGTAAGGGTCGTGCAGAAACGAGAAGAAAGGTTCAAAATTATCCCAGATTCTGACTGTGTTACAGAGCAGTTACAGGCAGCTGGCTTTGTGAGGGTGCTGTTAGACAGAGCGATAAGCTCTCACTGAGAGTAGCTACAAGCAGCAGCGAAAGAGAAACTGTACAGGAGTTG